>NW_007726465.1:466514-496083 GCF_000696425.1 Galeopterus variegatus
GGGCGCCGGGGGGGCGGCGGCTTCCTGTGGGAGGGGCCTGGCGCGGCGGTTCCGGCCTCCGAGGAGGGGTGTCCCGGCTCCCGCCCGAGCAGGGTGGGCGCGCCGCGGGCCGCTTGGGGGCCGCTTCGGAGTGGGCGGCGAGATAGCCAAGGGTGAAGAGGGGAGCAAGTGCTTCCGGAGGGGAGAGGAGCTTAGGTGCCCAGGGATGGAGAGGAGCGATGTTTGTGAAGGGATCGGGATCAGAGGAAGGGGTAACTTGGGACTGAGCTTGGAAGTCGGTGCCTGAGGATGGGCGTATGAAATGGAGGGAAAGGAGAAGTCAGGAAGAAGATGCTGCTTGAGTCCCAACTGGGCGTCTCTTCCTTCCGTTCTCTTTGGAAATGATTACTATCCGAGCTTTGATTTCGGTCCCATTCAGTTTCTAAACTTCAGGAGGGATCACACACACTTAGTCCTTCTTGGGTAGGATTTCCACTTTTGGGGAGCCTAGCCCTTCAGAGCATCTTTCTTTGAGATTTTCCCTGTTCGGTTCATCTTAGAGGCTTAAAAAAAAGTGTGGGCACTTTGCTGTGGCCGTAAAATGGCTTTTAGCCTCAACTGTTGACCGCGAACTAGCCCAGCATTACCTCAGCAACACCGGGACTGCTGAAATCTTGGACAGAGGAGTGTCTACCTATACAGCTTTGTGACTTTTCCACTCTTTTCGGTTTAAATTATTCAGATTCCCTTACCATGTGACTGCTTATCTTGACAAACTGTAACCAGGTAGGGTGACTGAGAGGTCTGAGTTGTGTTCCTTAGAACTGTGACCTGGATTCTGATTTTGAGATTAAATACCTGTGTTAAAGCTGGTCGTCCTCTTTCCTTTCATGTTTACTAAAATTTGCAGAAGTGAAATGAGTTTCACGAGTGTTCAAACTGGACATTCACTCTGTTGTTTCCTGTATCAGTCAGAGTCACTTTCGGTTACAAATAGGAAAAAAAAAAGTACTTTGCTAAGGTATTATGAGTTCAAGTTTTTGGAATAAATATTTGACAAACATTTAAAAGTTAATTTTTGTAGCAGCCTAACCCTGTGAGTTAGGTTGGGAGGGTGTTATTCCCATTTCAAAAGGAACATACAGACCTAAGAAAGATGACTCGATTTTTTAATAATGTTACTGGTCTCTTTCTTCCTGCTAGACTGCAGATCCTTCAAGGGCAGGATTCGTGTTTTATTTGGCTACTAGCCTAGTGCGTGGCATGTTGTGGGCACTTGGTAAATGGTGAACAAATGGATTTTTAAAGGTCACACAGCTGTAACTGGTGGGCAAGGGATTGAATGCAAGTCTTCTTTCTCTTGTTAGATAAGTTTACCATTTTCTACGTTAATTGTCTATATAAAAATGATAGGCATGAGAGAAAGGCTTGGGTTGGTTTCTCAGTCTCTTTCACCTAATGACTGCTTTTCTGTTTACAGAGAGTTTATACCAACATCTCATTTAATCGTCTTTATGATCTCGTGAAGGTTGGTATTATCCCTGTTCTACAGATGAAGAAATTGAGGCTTAGTGAAGTCCTTACTTTAGATTCCAGAGCTAGTAAATGACTGAGCAGGAACTCAAGCCCAGGCCTTTTATCCCTAGACCCCATTCTTTTTTCCATTTACAGAAAGGATAGAAAGCTTTATTTTAAAATATTTTTTTCATGTATAAAAAGTATGACATATTAGAGAAAAAGTATATAGGTCACAGAAAAAATTGTGGTTGTACAATGTGAGTAACTAAAGTTTAGGAAACCCCGTATTATACCACAGCTGCCTCTCCCTGGGAAAACGTTCTTTCATTCAATGAATATTTGTAAGTACTTATTCTATGCCAGGCATCATTCTAGAGTTGTGCTGTCTACTGTGGTGGCCACTAGCCACATGGGGCTATTGACCACTAGAGATGTGGTGTGAGCATAAAATACACACTGGATTTTGAAGACTTAGCATGAAAAAAAGTAAAATGTCTCATATTACAGTAAATGACCATATATAAATATAATAACATAAATATATGCTATAAATGATTTTGATTTATTGAGTTAAATACAACGTAATTAAGATTAGTTTCTTTTTTTACTTTTTAAAATGTGTTCTGGGGCTGTCTGGTCAGTTCAGTTGGTTAGAGTGTGATACTGATAACACCAAGGTCCAGGGTTCGATTCCTGTATCAGCCAGCCAACAAAAAACAAACAAAAACAAAACAAAACAAAACAAAACAAATCCTGTTTCTTATAAAATTTAAAAAGTTATATATGTGGCTCCCACTTGTGGCTCCCATTTTATTTCTATTCGAAACACCACAGATATAGCAGTATGCAAGAGAGGCAAAAATCCCTGCTCTTGTGGATCTTAAATTTTAATGGGGAGAGGCACAATAAGTAAAATGCATATTATATTGTAATAATGCAGGGAAGAGGGATGTGGGGAGCTAACTGGGGTTGCAATTTTTTTGTTTGTTTTGCTGGCCGGTGCAGGGGTCCAACCCCGGACCTTGGTGTTATCACCACGCTCTAACCAACTGAGCTAACTGGACAGCCCTGTTTGCAATTTTAAATAGGGGCATTAGAAGAAGAAGGTGATGGTTATGGAAAGATCTGAAGGAGGTGAGGGGAGGGTGCCATGTGGTGAATGAGGGTGTAGTGGTCCAGGCAGAGGGAGCCGTACATTCAAAGTCCAGAAGAAGCACCTCTGACAATTTTTGGGACCAGCATGGCTGGAGGGGAGCGAGTGACCAGGGAGTAGAGAGATGAGGTCAGAGTGGTGTTGGGTATGGGAAGAGAGGTGGACAGGTCGTGAAAGCCTTGTAGGCCATTGTGAGGTTGTTGGTTTTTATTCAGGGTGAGTTTTATTCAAACTGAGCGGTGGAGAGGGCACAATTCATACGGCCTTTTGACAAACTCACTTTGGTCGCTGCGTGAAGAAAGAGGAACAGGAGTTAGGATGGAAACATGGAGACAAGCTTAGAGGCTGTTGCCATAATCTGGGTGAAAGATGCATCCCGAGTATCTTTTGAAATGCAGCCGACAGGATTTGTGGATAAGTTGAGTTGGAAGTTGGGTGTGAGAGGAACGGAGGAGTCAAGGGTGACTCCATGGTCTTTGGCATGAACAGCTGGAAGAACAGTTGTCATTAACTGAAATGGGGAAGACTATAGGTGGAGTAGAGCTGGAGCTCAGTTTTTTTCACATTGATTGTAAAGTGCCTAGCAGAGATCCAAGTGAAGAGATCATGGGCAATTAGATACAGAAGTCTGGAGATTGGCTTGGGCTGGACATGTGGAAGCTGTTAGCATGTGGATGGTGTTTAGAGTAAAGAGACTGGATGAGGTCACCAAGGGAATAGTGTGGCTACACATCTGAGAAGAATCCTTCTTGCTAGAAATTAAATTTTGAAACACATCTCAGCTTATACTATCATACTAGTAGCTATTTTAAGTACAGCAAAGCACTGTAGTATATCTCTGGGAACTTGGTTTTCTCTCCTTTTCACTTTTCATTTAAAGACCCTTTTGAAAACCACAAGCTAATGGGTTTCTTTTTTCTTAAGGAGGCTACTCTTCCAACCGTGCATCTTTGTAGTGCCGCTGAAATCAATTTTGAGTGCCAGTTTCTGGAATTAGTCTGGCTCTCTGGGTTGGCAACCAATATAGAGACCTCCAAAAGGGATGGGAAAGAGACAGCCAGGGAGGATGGATAATAAGTTTTTAATGTTTAAAATATTCATTTTACCAAACTTGCATTTTTTTTTTTTTTTTGGGTGTCTGGCTGGTATGGGGATCCAAACCCTTGACCTTGGCGTTATAAGGCTGTGCTCTAGCCAACCCAACTGCAACCAGCCAGCCCCCAAACTTGTATTGAACACATGTTGTTTGTCAGGCATCCTAACATTTTCTGGATTTAAAACAAACAACACCACTGAGGTGAAATCACCCGTGTGAGGTCACGTAGCTAAGAAATGGAAGACCTGGCTTTGAATCTTGTTCTTCTGAGTCCTGATTTGATGCTTCCATCAGTAAGATAGATGGCAGTGGATATATATATATGTACACTACCATTAGAATCCAATCAGTGAGCTGCTTTTTTTTTTTTTTTTTTTTTTTAAAAAATGACCGGTAAGGGGATCTTAACCCTTGACTTGGTGTTGTCAGCACCACGCTCAGCCAGTGAGCGAACCGGCCATCCCTATATGGGATCCGAACCCGGGGCCTTGGTGTTATCAGCACCGCACTCTCCCGAGTGAGCCACGGGCCAGCCCAGTGAGCTGCTTTTGAGGGACTTTGAGTCACTTAAGGCTCTTATGGATTCTGGAATTTCTGAGAGGTGGGAACAAAAGAGAAGATCTTGCTTCCCTTAGATACTAGCTAGTATCTTTTTTAAAAGGTTGCAGTCACCCCCCCATCCCCCAGCTTATAAACAAACATTTAGTGATTTAAAAACATTTAGTTATTTAAGTCAAGTGCTAATAACTGCTTCTAGGAAAATACCAAGTATGAAGACGTGGCATTCCTGACCTAGGGCCAATTCTCTTCCTCAAGTCACCCATGACTTTTGCTTCTTGTTTTGTCACAGATCTGCTTTCCAGTCTCTTATATTAGCCTGTAATTTCCACTGGGCTTCCAATGATATACCTCCACCTCCCTCCTCTTTCTCTTTTTATGTGCTTGGTCTTTGTACAGATGTCATTTGGCAAAGTACAATTCTGTTTGATTGTTTTTCAATATGGGCCTTTGGAGAATGGAAGGTAACTCAATGCTGCACAGAGGAGAGGCCAAGAAAGAAGCACCAGAAGAAGTGGAAAAGCAGGAGAGTGTGAAGGAAATGAGGACTCTTTTGAACCGACCCTTCTGCTGCACATCTCTCAAGAGTAGATGCAGGGTTATTTATATTTAAAAATAAGAAGCTCTGCCTGTTTCTACAACTGGCTAATTAGAAATAAAATCTTATTGCTGGTGAGTAGTTTTTGTTTTTCCCTGGCTCCTCCGTGTGGGTCTTTTCACCTCAAGATCAGTGTTCATTGGTTTCTTGTCTCAAGCTGTGTCAAGAATTTTAGGAATTGAGGTGCCTGCAATCCTGGAGCCTAGGATTTAAGTATCAAGTAGTGGTAGTTTAGCTTGTAGTTGATATTTGAAGAGCTCTACTAGCTGTCTGCTTTATTTATTTAATTTTATTTTTTAAAAAATATGACCAGTAAGGGGATCTTAACCCTTGACTTGGTGTTGTCAGCACCACACTCTCCCAATCGAGCTAACCGGCCATCCTTATATAGGGATCCGAATCCATGGCCTTGGTGTTATCAGCACCACACTCTCCCAAGTGAGCCATGGGCCGGGCTGGCCCTAGCTGTCTCCTTTACCTTCATTCATTTAATTGGTGCAATAATCTTTCAAAGTAACTGTTGTTATTGGGTTTATTTCACAGATAAGGAAACAGATTTAGAGAGGGTAAGTGTCATATTATGAAATATGTAAGTGGTTTTCCTTCCTTTCCTGGTATACAACTCGTAAAATCCTTGGAATCTCCAAAGTGATAGGTGTCTTTTTGTATGCTAATGAGATGACCTTTGGCTGGGAGCTCCTGGATAGCGTCTGAATAGGGGTTGGTTGCCAGGGGAACCAACCAGGTGATCAAAGGGTTGGAAATTTTAGTCCGGCCCCAACCTCCTGGGAAGGGAGAGGGATTGAAGTTTCAGTTGATCATTAGTGGCTAATGATTTAATCAATGATGCTTACGTAATGAGGCTTTCCATAAAAACCTGGGTTTGGGGCGATTCCACATAGCTGAGCACATGGAGGTTCCTGTAGGGAAGCTTGTTGGGGAGGGCATGGAAGGTCTGTGCCCTTTCCCCATACCTCATTCTGTGCATCTCATCATCTGTATCTTTTGTAATATCCTTTATAATAAACCATTGGATATAAGTAAAGTGTTTCCCTGAATTCTGTGAGCCACTCTAGCAAATTCATCAAGCACAAGGAGGGGGTCCTGGGAACTTAGATTTATAGCTGGTTGGTTAGAAGCACAGTTAAACTGGGGCTTGAGATTGGCATCAGAAGTGGGGGCAGTCTTGTGAGACTGAGCCCTCTATCTGTGGGTTCTGAGGGCTATCTCCAGGTAGATAGTGTCAGAATTGAATTCAATTAGAGGACATCCCGCTGTTGTTGGCTGCTGCAGAATTGCTTGCTTGCTTGATGTGTGGGGAAATCCCTCCCACATCTAGTGTCAGAAGCGTGCTGTGTTGTGAGAGTATGGTAGGAAGAAACTGAGTTTGTTTTTTCCTCTATATCCTCTCAGTAAGTAACTTGTCCAGTATCACTCAAAGGCGAATGAGTGGTTAAGCCTATTTGCCTCCAAAAATTGACTGGTTTGAAAGGTTCTTGCTGAAGTACAGTGATAAGAATGATCAGGTGCTTCAGATATTGCAAGAACTGTCACTTGCTAAATCTGATGTGTGGTCGCTTTCTCCTGTCAAAAATTCTTCAAGGATTTATTTAAAGGGGATCTCTCAGAGCAAGATATCTGAGCTCCTGAAAGGGCGGGGGCCCCATAGAATTCACCTTTGCATTCTCAGGGCCTGACACAGAGTAGGGTCTATGACCATCTGTTGAATTCCTCACCCTGGCTCTGGACTGAGTAAAAGGAGCCTGGAAGAGCCAGTCAGAAGGCTGACTGCCTTCCTGCTGAGGGTGCCCATGACTGTTACAGTCTCCGTGCTCCAAGATTCAGCCTGTTCTAACAATCCAAATGTCAGTTTACTGATGAATAATTAAGCGAAATGTATATACATACAGTGAAATATTATTCAGCCATAAAAAGGAATGAAGTAGTGATACGTGCTCCCACGTGGACAAACACTGAAAACATTATGCTAAGTGGAAGAAGCCAGTCACAAAAGGCCACATATTGTATGAGTCCATTTATATAAAATGTCTGGAATGGGCGAATCTATAGAAATAGAAAGTAGATTAATGGTTGCTAGGAGCTGGGGGCAGGGAGAAATGGGGAGTGACTGCTAGTGGTACAGGGTTTCTTTTGGGGTGATGAAAATGTTCTGGAATTAGTGGTGATGGTTGTGCACGGCTGTGATACCCAGACTTTAAAACCACTGAATTGTGTGCTTTGAAAGTGTGAATTTGGGCCGGCCCGTGACTCACTCGGGAGAGTGCGGTGCTGATAACACCAAGGCCCCGGATTCGGATCCCGTATAGGGATGGCCGGTTCGCTCACTGGCTGAGCGTGGTGCTGACAACACCAAGTCAAGGGTTAAGATCCCCTTACCGGTCATCTTTTCAAAAAAAAAAAAAAAAGTGTGAATTTATGGTATGAGATTTATATTTCAAAAATAATAAGTAAAAAAGAATGAAACAGTCCATGTTATTAAACGTTCTCTATTGTTTCCAGTTGAATGCATTAAAAACATTTTCTCCCTGCGTTTTTGATCCCAGGTATTTGAAGTATTTTAACCAAACAGGACTATCATAGATCTTTGTTGTCTTTCTGGATGTCTGGAGACTCCGAACCAGCAGGTGGATCCTTGAAATGCTTAGTTGCACTAATGAGGAGGACCCTGGAGTTATTACCCTAGCTAATAGTTTCTTTTTTATCAACAGCCAGTGGACTACAGGCAAGGAAAGCCTCCCCCCGCCCTTTTTTTAAAAGCGTTTATTTAAAAGTAAAGGTGTAAGGCCACTGTTTGTTTCCTTCTGAGCTGAAGGTAGCACACAGTCCTGGAAGCTGGTAGCTCAAGTTGGCCCCAGTCTGACTCTGAGCTAGACGGCAGCTACTCTTGGTTGTGCGCACAGCAGTGTTCCGTCCATGCAGGGCCTGGGGCATGCCTGTGTCACAGTAGGGGTAGGGAAAGGGAAGAACTTGAAGAGGAGGAAGGGCTTGCAAAGTAGAAAAGGCAAGAGAGGCGAAAAGGAGTCCTTTGTGTGAAGACCAGACATGGGCTGCCCGCTAGTCTTCTAAGATAGCCCTCTTGCTTCATTCTCTTGCTGTTCATTAACATAGATGCTTTATTCTCCAATTCTCCAAAACTAACCAATTGTAATGTTAGTAGTGACATCAACAAATCAATTTAAAGTACGGCACGAAAAATACTTGTTTTCTTTATTAACGAAATGAAACGTAATTATACATATAGGATTCAGTTTTATGTCTGGAATCACAATTAAGAAACAGCAATTTCAGCAAAACCCTGCCCCCTGTGACTGCAGGGGTTATGTCTTTTTTTAAAAAAAAATTTTATTTTAAATTTATTTATTTTTTAAATTTCTATTGAATCATAATTGATTGTACATATTTTTGGGGTTTACCGTTGACATATGTTGATCAAATCAATATTACCAGTATATATATCGTTACAAATCGTCCTTATCTTTATGCCCCTTGTCCAATCTCTCCCTATCCCCCTCTCCCTCCCTCCTCTCCCCTCTCATAACCCTAAATTTCTTCTCTCCTTCTGAAAGAGTAATGGTTACTCTGTGGATTTGTTGCCTAGATGATCTGTCCAATGCTGAGAGGTGTGTTCAGGTCCCCCAATATTATCGTAGAGCAGGTGCTTCTTCTGTCACTCTGGAATGGGCTTTGTGGAGAGAGACATCCTCTTCTTTGGTCTGTGCTGGTAACTCTCCCTGTGTCAATGCACTGCAGTGGCTGGGGGACCATCTGCATGGTGGTTGTGGTGTCTAGCCATTTTCATGGCAGCCATGGTTATTGTGGTGGCTGTGGTGGGCCACCCACATGGAGGTGATGTTTTTGGCATGCTCCTTGGCTGTAGGGGTTATGTCTTAAGGAAAATTAATCTGGGGTGTGGGTCCAGGTGAACATGGGAGTTAGCATCCCAAGGATGTATTGCTGATACATCCAGTTTCAGTCTGATGTCATTTGAAATCCTTGTCTTCTTAAAAACTTTGTGGCTAATTGTATTAGTTTCCTCTTTGTAATTTGTGTGACAAATTGCTGCAAACTTAGTGGATTAAAACAACAGAAATTTAGGGCCGGCCCGGTGGCGCACTTGATAGAGGGCGGCACTCCCGCCGAGGGTTCAGATCCCATATAGAGACCGGTCCACTCACTGGTTGAGCGCGGTGCGGGCGCGACACCGAGGGTTGCGATCCCGTTACCGGTCACGAAAAAAGACAAAAAGGCAAAAAAAAAACCCAACAGAAATTTATTCTTTCACAGTTCTGGAGGCCAGAAGTTTGAATTCAAGGTGTTAACAGGCATCCTGTCCTTCTGAAGGCTCTAGGGGGTGAATTCTTTTTTGTCTCTTCCAGCTTCTGCAGGCTTCAGGCGTTCCTTGGCTTGGGGCTCTGTGACTCCAGTCTTTGCCTCTGTCCTCACTTGGCCTCCTCCCCTGTGTCTTCTCCCCTCTGTCTGTTATAAGGACATTGGGCCCACCCTTACTCTAGGATGATCATCTCAATATCCTTAATTTAATTGCAAAGACCCTATTTCCAAATAAGAACATATTAACAGAATCTTATTACAATTAAACAAGGACATCATCTTATGACCTGCCTTGAAAGATGCCTTTTCCTGTTTTGAATTTAAATTTTAAAAAGTCAAATAGCATTACAAGGCTTATAATGCAACAGCAATTACTTGGTTTATCCCTTTTTATTTTTGATTTTTGTTCTGTTATGGCAATGACTTTTAACTATTTTAGCTCTCTTCTGGTATTTTTTTTTTTTTTTAAAACATGACCGGTAAGGTGATCTTAACCCTTGACTTGGTGTTGTCAGCACCATGCTCAGTCAGTGAGCGAACCGGCCATCCCTATATAGGGATCCGAACCCAGGGCCTTGGTGTTCAGCACCACACTCTCCCGAGTGAGGCTGGCCCTTCTCTTCTGTTATTGACTTCTATATTTCTTTTCTTTTTTTTTCCTTTTTTTTTTTGGCTGTAGGCTGGTACGGGGATCTAAAACCTTGACACTGCACTCTAACCAACTGAGCCAACCAGTTTGTGACTTCTGTATTTCTTTTCTTTTTTTTTTTAAAGATGACCGGTAAGGGGATCTTAACCCTTGACTTGGTGTTGTCAGCACCACATTCTCCCAAGTGAGCTAACCGGCCATCCCTATATGGGATCCGAACCCGGGGCCTTGGTGTTATCAGCACCGCACTCTCCCGATTGAGCCACGGGCCGGCCCTATCCTTGTCCTATTTATTTATTTATTTGTTTATTTTTTTGGACTGGTAAGGGGATCACAACCCTGGGCTCGGTGTTGTCTGCACCACACTCACCCAGTGAACGCACTGGCCATCCCTATATAGTATTCGAACCCGCGGCCTCGGCGCTACCAGTGCCGCACTCTCCCAAGCAAGCCACGGGGTTGGCCCCTTTGTCCTATTTCTTAGCTTGTTAGTTTTATCTGTTGTCTTTCAGCCATGGAACATGAGGATTTAGCTTTCTTACTGGCCAGCAGATACATACTACTACCTCCATTTTTGGATTACAACCAAATCAATTTTTGTAGCTGTCTTTTATTCTTGGTGGCTGGTTGGTATGGGGATCTGAACCCTTGACTTTGATGTTAGAATGTCGTGGTCTAACCAACTGAGCTAACCAGCCAGCCCTCAAATCAATTTTTGATTAAGTGTTTATAATTATATGATTATGAATATTATTTACAGCTGAGCCACATAGAATATAAAGATTACATTTCCTTTCTCATACAGCTTTTGTTTTTACTAGAGTTACATATTTCCTCCAAACATTCTGATAGAGCTTTAGCTCTTTTAGTGCAGTTAGATGTGTCATGTAATCTGTTTCTTTAATTTTCTTTTTTTTTTAAAGATGACCGGTAAGGGGATCTTAACCCTTGACTTGGTGTTGTCAGTACCACGCTCAGCAAGTGAGCTAACCGGCCATCCCTATATAGGATCCGAACCTGTGGCCTTGGTGTTATCAGCACCGCACTCTACCGAGTGAGCCACTGGCCGGCCCTTTTAAATGGATGCCTTTTTTTTTTTTCTTAAAGATGACCGGTAAGGGGATCTTAACCCTTGACTTGGTGTTGTCAGTACCACGCTCAGCAAGTGAGCTAACCGGCCATCCCTATATAGGATCCGAACCTGTGGCCTTGGTGTTATCAGCACCGCACTCTACCGAGTGAGCCACTTAATTTTCTTTTTTTAAAAAATTTTTATTTCTATTTCTTTTTCTTCTTTTTTTCTTTTTTCTTTCTTTTATTTTCTTTCTTAGAGAGGACATGTCCTGCAAACTCACTAATCTGGACTGGTTGCTCTCTGGCCTGTTGCACAGTAATGTCCTGGGATTTCTCGTCGTCATTATTGTAGGAATTTCTTTTTCTTTTCCCATGTGAGTACCCAGTAACCTCCGTCTTTCTCATTTATTCCCCATGGAGTGTCTTTTAGTAGCTTCCTGAGAAAGCCAGCTCTGGAAGTAACATTTGTGAGACTTTGCAAATCTGAAAATATCATTGTTTGCCTGTTGTACTTGAATTAATGGTTTTCTTGGTTATAGAATTCTAGATTGGAAATAATTTCATCTCAGAATTTGAAAACATTGCATTGCTTTCTAGCATTCACTACACTTGAGAATTCTGATGCCATTCTGATTCTTATTCTTTGTAAATGTGACTGGAAACTTGTGTAATTTTTATTCTCACGTTGTGAAATTTCATGACATTGTGCCTTAGGGTATTTCTTTTTCATTTATTGTTTTGGGCACTCAATCAGGTCCTTTCTGTCTAACATGTATATTTTTCAGCTCTAGAAATTTTTTGTTAACATTTCTTGATTTTTCCCCCCTTCTTTCTATTTTAGGCATTTTAGACTAATCCATTGTTTTTGTCTTTTTGGTTTTTTAAAATATTTTTGGCAGCTGGTCAGTATGGGGATCCAAACCTATGACCTTGGTATTATAAGGCTGAGCTCTAACCAACTGAGCTAACTGGCCAGCCCCAGTAATCCATTGTTTTAAAAAAGTATTTTTTCTCTTATTTACCTTCTTTTCCTTTTGATTCTACTTTTTAGCATATGCCTCTACTTTATTAACTCTGTTTCTACTATCACAGCTGTCCTGTCCGAGAGAACTTTCTTATTCTTCAAATGTTTCCTTCTTTCCTAAAATGACATTCTGTTCTTGTGTCATGGGTGCAATATTTTCTCTTATCTCTCTGAACTGTTGTTTGGAGGTTTTCTTCCTGTTTCTTTTAACTCTAGGCTTTTTGAAAAATTAAGTTATGATTTACATACCTTATTCACTCTTTTAAAGTGTGCAATTCAAGCTGGCTGGTTTGCTCAGTTGGTAGTGTGGTGCTCATAACACCAAGGTTCAGGGTCGATCCCTGTACCCACCAGCTGCCAAAAAATTAAAAAATTAAATCATAAAAAAAATAGTGTGCATTTAAGTGCTTTTTAGTGTTTTTACAAAATTGTGGGACTATCATCACTCTTTAATGCCAGACATTTTCTTTTTTTTATTTATTTTTTTCGTGTCCGGCAATGGATCGCAACCCTCAGTGTCACGCCTGTACCCGACTGGGACCGGCAACGGGATCGCAACCCTCCATGTTGCGTCCGCACCCCGCTCAGCCAGTGAGAGGGAACCGGTCTGTATGTGGGATCCGAACCCTCAGCGGGAGCGCCGCCGCGCTCCCAAGCGGCGCACTGTAGCAGTGCGCCACCGGGCCGGCCCATGCCAGAACATTTTCATTACCCCAAAAGAAAACTTGTTACATTGTCACTCCCCATTTCCTCCCAACCCTCTTAGCATAGGCAACCCCTAATCTGCTTTGTGTTTCTATGGATTTGGCTATTCTGTTTTCTTTTTTTTTTTGGTGGCTGGCTGGTCTGGGGATCTGAACTCTTTTTTTCTTTTTGTCTTTTTTGTGACCGGTAAGGAGATCTTAACCCTTGGCTTGGTGTTGTAAGCACCATGCTCACCCGATGAGCTAACCGGCCATCCCTATATGGGATCCGAACCCGCAGCCTTGGTGCTACCAGCACCGCACTCTCCCAAGTGAGCCATGGGCTGGCCCGGATCTGAACTCTTGACCTTGGTTGTATAACACTGAACTCTAACCAGCTGATATTTCATATGAATAGAATCATGCAATAATTGGGCTTTTTTGGTCTGGCTTCTTTCACTTAGCATGATGTTTTCAAAGTTCATCCATGTTGCAGTGTGAATCAGCACTTCATTTCTTTTAATGGCTGAATAATACTCCATTATATGGATATACCACATTTTATTTATCAGTTGATGAACATTTGGCTAGTGTCCGTTGTTCGGCTATTATGAACGATCCTGCTATGAACATTTGCGTACAGGTTTTTGTGTGGACACATGTTTTAAATTCTTTTGCGTATATACCTAGGAGTGGAATTGCTGGGCCTTATGGTAACTATATTTAACTTTTTGAGGAATTGACAAACTGTTTTCCAAAGCTACTTACCATTTTTCATTTCCTGCCAGCAATGTACAAGGGTTTTAATTTCTCCACATTCTCAACAACACTTGTTATTTTCTGTCTTTGATTTTGCCAGTTTTGTGCATTTGAAGGGGTTATCTCATTGTGGTTTTGTTGGCATTTCTCTGGTAACTAATAATGTTGAGCATCTGTTCATATGCTTATTGGTAATTTGTATAGCTTTGTTGGAGAAATGTCCATTCAGATCTTTTATATATTTGTTTAGTTTGGTTGTCTTTTTATTATTCAAAGAGTTCTTTATATATAGCCATGTATTGCTTAATGGCAGGGATGTGTTTTGAGAAATGCATCCTTGGGGGATTTTGCCATTGTGCAAATGTGATAGGAGTATATGTACATAAACCTAGACGGTATAGCCTGCTACACACCTCCAACTCCTTTGTATGTGTGGTCTGATGTTTTCCCAAATGCAGTGTATAACTGTATTCTGGATATGAGTCTATCAGGTACATAATTTTCTTTTTTTTTTTTTTTTTCCTTTTTGTCTTTTTTTGTGACCGGCACCGGATCGCAACCCTCAGTGTCGCGCCCGTACCGGACCGGGACCGGCAACGGGATTGCAACCCTCGGTGTTGTGCCCGCACCTCGCTCAGCTAGTGAGCGGCCGGTCTGTATGTGGGATCCGAACCCTCGGCGGGAGCGCCACTGCGCTCGCAAGCGGCGCACTGTAGCAGTGCGCCACCGGGCCGGCCCCAGGTACATAATTTTCAAAAACTTTTCTCATTCTGTGGGTTGTCCTTTCACTTTTTTGATGGTGTCCTTTGAAGCACAAAAGTTTTTCATTTTGATGAAGTCATATTTATCTAGTTTTTCTTTGGTTGTTGGAGCTTTTGGTATCTTATCTAAGAAACTATTTCCTAATCTAAAGTCATGAAAATTTACACACATGTTTTCTTCTTAGAGTTTTAAAGTTTTTCCTGTTATGTTTAGGTCTTTGATCCATTTCAAGTTCATTTTTGTATAAGGTGTGAGGTAGGAGTCCAACATCATTCATTTGCATATGGGTGTCCAGTTGTCTCAGCACGATTTGTTGAAAAGATTATTTCTATTGAATTGTCTTGACACCCTTGTGTAAAAGTCAGTTGACTATAAATGTATGTTTGTTTCTAAACTCTGAATTCTATTTTGTTGCTCAGTATGTCTGTTCTTATGCCAGTATCATGCAGTCTTGATTACTGTGGCTTTGTAGTAAGTTTTGAAATCAGAACGTGTGAGCCCTCCAACTTCATTCTTTTTCAAGATTGTTTCGGCTCTTCTTTTTTTTTTTTTTTTTTTTTTTTTTTTTTTTTTTTTTTTTTGTGACCGGCAACGGATCGCAACCCTCAGTGTCGCGCCCGTACCGGACCGGGACTGGCCACAGGATCGCAACCCTTGGTGTTGCTCCCGCCCCTCGCTCAGCCAGTGAGCGGCCGGTCTGTATGTGGGATCCGAACCCTCGGCGGGAGCGCTGCCGCGCTTCCCAAGCGGCGCACTATAGCAGTGCACCACCGGGCCGGCCCATCGGCTCTTCTGTTATAAGGCTGTGCTCTAACCAACCGAGCTAACCTGCCAGCCCTCTTTGGCTATTCTGGGTTCCTTGCATTTTCTTGTGAATTTGAGGATCAGCTTGTCAATTGAGTTCTTTTTTTCTCTGTTTGTTTTGATATCTGGCTTTCCTTAAATGGTTGTTTGTGTATATTTAAGTGTGAAGTACCAACAGACTGATCTGTGTGCTAGGACCCAAGTGAGGGAAGGCAATGGGGGCTGTGGACAGTGACCTCTCATAGTCCTTTATGTAGAATTCATTTTTCTCCCTGGGTAAGGATGGTGCCTTATCTTTTCCCCTCAACTGTGCCTGAATCCTCAAGTCAGCTTTAACCTATGGGAGATTAAAAGTTAACTTTCCTGTTTGGGATTAGGGAGCAGCCACTGCCTGGCTGAATTAGATGGGGAGGGGACTCTGGGAATCTGTTTCCCATATAGGCTTTTGCCAGTCCTCCTGTTTTTTTTTTTCCTTCTGTTTTTTGGGCAGCAGGCCAGCAAGGGGATCCGAACCCTTGACCTTGATGTTATCAGCACCACACTCTAACCAACTGAGCTAACTGGAGAGCCCAGTCCTCCTGTTTTTAGCCCCATTTACACTCTCACTTTCAGAAGTACCTGGTGCCAGCAATTATTGACCCTTTCTGGGATTCTTCAATGTGATTCAGCTTGTTTCCTGTTGACTTTCCTCATTTCAGGCTGTTAGGTTTCAGTTTCTACCCACTCACCATTTTTCAAAATTTTGCTGCCATCTCTATTTGTTGTTTTATTTTCAATTAATTTTTTTCTAGGTTTTTACCTTTTGTATTGCTTTCCTGTCATTTTGACGGGGTGTGAGAGGGAACAGAGGTAAATATATGTGTTTAATCTATCAGGTTTATTGAGAGCCTCTGGACAGCTTAGGGAAATATTGGTATAAAGGAGGTGGTAGAGGCTGGCTGGTTAGCTCAGTTGGTTAGAGTGCAGTGCTGATAACACCAAGATCCAGGGTCCAATCACTGTGGCCAGCCACAAAAAACAAACAAGAAACCAAAGAAGGTAGTAGTATTGATACTGGAGGAGAGGATCTGGGGAGATCCGATGGCCAACCTCAGCCCACCCCATCCTTTACCAGGTTCTTGACTCTGCCACAGGAAAGAATTCAAGAGCAAAGTTGAAGTAGAAAGTGAAAACAAATTTAATGGGAAGAATAAGAAATACAACTTCACAGGGAAAGTGTGGGCTGGCTCCAGAGAATGAGTGGCAGCCACCATAAGTTTAATACAAAAGTAAGAAATACCCACTTTACAGACAAAGCTGGGGCTGGCTCTAGAGTGAGTAGCAGCCTGCCAAAGGCAGGTTTTACACAAAAGGTAAGATATACACACCTCACAGGCAAAGTGTGGGCTGGCTCCAGAGAGAGTGAGCAGCAGCCCCGCCTTCTTCCCAGATTCTCCTTTTATAGTTTTACTGTCTATACAAATTCATCTTATCTAATGAGTATTCAACTGGGGGGGGGGGGTTCCTGGTTTTGTAACAGGTTTGCACATGCTCAGTTGGTCTCCTTTAGAGCATTCCTATTGGTCAAATTCCACCACATGCACTGAATGTACTGAAAATATTCAAGGTGCTCTCTAGTGCCTCCAGTGGGAGGTCATTCAAAGGGATAAATTCCTTTTTACTGAGCATGCTCGGCCACTGAAATTATGTAAGACTGCCTCCTGCATCTTACTCTCCATGTTTTGGTGCTGAAGATAGGTGTGATAAGCAACAGTAGCTCAGGTCCCAGAGGAGGGGCCTGAGTCCTAGGGGAGTGGTTTGAGACCTAGGGGAGTGGCCTGAAACCTGACCCCAGGGAAACTGAGCACTTCCTATCTCAGAATCAGTAATACTTTGTCTCCTTGGAACCACTCCTGACATTGAGCTCCTTCATTGTATTCTGTTCTTACAGATAGATATTGCCCCATTTTTTCATTTGCATAATTCTCTTTGCAAATTTTTTGCATATTTTTAGTTCAGCCTTAAACAGCCTGATAGAGCTCAGGTACTTTCAGTGTAAATTAGTTGAGGTCTCACGGAATTCAGTAACACTAAGTGGGTGGTTCTCAGGCCAACTTTATGTTAAGATCTCCCGGGGACCTTTTAAATAACAACTGTCTCTGCCTCACTGTAAGGCCAATTAAATGGTGGAGTTTGGTTGTCAGTGTTTTTTTTTTTTTTAATGCTCCCCAGATGATTCAAACATGTAGAAAGAAATGAGAACCACTGCTCACAGGCATTTGCTGTTTCATTAAGGATAATTTTACCTAATAGGATAAATTCAGTAGGTCTCTATCTTATTGCTGTAATTCTCCCCCTCCTTCCACAGTTCCCTCCAGCCACACTGGCTTCTTCCTGTTCTTTTTACTCTCCAGACATGCTGCCATCTCAGCAGCTTTTGCTCATTCCTTTTTATCTGCCTGGAATGTTCTTCTGCAGATATCCGTAGTTCTTTCCTTCAACTTCTTCATATCTTTCTCAGAAAAGTCACCACCTCAATGAGGCCTTCCTTGTTCACACTTTTTAAAATTTCTACATCCACCTCTTGCCCCCACCCACTGCAAATTCCTGTCCTTCACTGCTTTATTTTTCTCCACAGCCCTGTCACCTCTGTAGTTCTCCTATTGATTTTGTTTTCTCCTTGCCATCCCCCCACCCCCACATACCCTTGGAACGTAAATTTCATTAGGACAGGAATTTTTTCCTCCTGTGTATCAATCTTTTGTTGTATAAAGAAACTATTGGATAGGGCCGACCCCGTGGCTCACTCAGGAGAGTGTGGCGCTGGGAGCGCCGAGGCCGCGGGTTTGGATCCTATATAGGGATGGCTGGTGCGCTCACTGGCTGAGCGTGGTGCAGGCGACACCAAGCCAAGGGTTACAATCCCCTTACCGGTCCCAAAAAAAAAAAAAAAAAAAAAAAAAAAGTATTGGATAGAACTTCCTTTATTCCTTCTCCAATGCTCTTCTTTTCTGGATGTACGTTGGGAAAATAGAATAGTCTGGTCAGGGCCCTTGCCTCAGGTCCAGTTGGGTGTAGTTTTAGCACATCCTTTGTAAGCAAATTGTGTGTGTGGGTGTGTGTAGTTAGTGCACATGCACGCAAATGTATCTTTTTAGTGTTGTTGCTATTCTTGTTTTCTTGGGGGGGGAGAGAGAAAGTCTTTTTTCTCCTTCACTTTTGAAGGATTACTTCACTAGGTATAGAGTTCTAGGTTGGTGTTTTTTTCTTTTCAACACTTTAAATATTTCATTCCACTCTATTCCTGCTTGCATGGTTTCTGACAAGAAGGCTGCTGTAATTCTTATCCTTATTTCACTATAGGTAAGTGTTTTTCCTGTGGGTTGGCTGGTGAGCTCACCTGGGAGAGTGTGGTGCCAGTAATGTGACCTGGCAGCATATCCAGGTTCTTGATCCCTGAAAGAAGAATCTTTCATGGGACCAGCAAAAGGAAAGGAAGAGAGAGACAGAGAAATGGAACATGACAGGGTTTTATTACCAAGTGAATGTATGTGCCAAACTGCACAGGCATCTCTGCCTGAGAGAGATACATGTGCCCCTAACCTTCTCCTCCCTTTCTGTCCCACATGGAAATGATATAGGAGGTACTCAGTTTCCCTGGGTTTCTAGCTGCTCCCCAAGGTCTCAGGCTTCTTCCTCTAGGCTCTCCCCTAGAGTATAATAGTTACTGTGGCTGGTTAGACCTGTTTTCAGCACCAATATGGGGAAGATGAGAACACAAGGGGCTGGCTTATGCAAATCTAGTGGCTGGGCATGCTCAGTAGAGAGCATTCAACCCTGATGGTTGAATGACCTTCCACTAGAGGTGCCAAAGAGCATAGAATATTCTTGAATATACTGGTGTATGCAACAGGATTTGACCAATGAACATGCTCCAGGAAGAGACCAGCTGAGCATGTGCAAGACTAATGTTACATATCTGGGAGCCACCCCCTTAATTGAATATTCATTAGATGACAAAACTGTAAAAGCTGAGTGGTAGCAGAAGGCAGGGTTGTTACTTAGTGTCCTGGAGGCAACCCGTGCTTTTCTGGTTGAGGTGTGTATAGTTTACTTTGTACTGAACTTACTTTCAGCAAGCAGCTGCCCACTCTCTGGAGCCAGCCTGCACTCTGTACTGAACTTTAAGTGTGTATTTCTTGCTTTTGTGTTAAACTTGGTGTGGGCCCTGCTCATTCTCTGGAGCTAGGCCGCACTCTGAAATCTGTATCTCTTATTTGTTATACTCAGTCTTTTCTCACTTTCTACAGTGACTCTGCTCTTGAATTCTTTCCTGTGGTGGAGTCAAGAACCTGGTAAGAGGCCAGGGAGGGTTGAGGCCAACTATTGGGCCCCCCGAAACCCTACCTCTGACATCAGAAACTTCTCATGGCCCATCTCTGCCTCTTCTGTCCCACCTAGTGTGCAGGCTCTGGCAGATCCAGTCTGAGTATTTATGAGCTGCCTCCTTGGGGCATATCCCTATTTTACCCTGCCTCAGTAAACCAAGGTCACAGGTTCAAATTCCTGTACCAGCCAGCTGCCCCCGGCACGCCCCCCCCCCAAAAAAAAAAAAGGTAAGAAAAGGTAAAGTGTAAAGGTTTTTCCTGACTTTGGCTTCTTTCACGATTTTCTCTTTGGATTTCTCCAGTTTGACTATAGTATGCATGAGTATTGTGTGTGTGTGTGTGTGAATTAATTAATTAATTTTGGGGGGATATTTATCCTGCTGTGTTTCCTGGATCTCTGGTTTGGTGTATGTAATTAATTTGGGGAAATTATTGGCCATTATTTCTTCTGCTTCACTTCTTCTGGTATTCTAATTATTGTGTATTTTGCACCTTCTGAAGTTGTCTCACAGTTCTCAGATGTTCTGGGTTTTTTTCATTCTTTTTTCTCTTTGCATATCAGTTTAGGAATTTTCTGTTGAAATATGTTCATGCTCACTGATACTTTCCTTGGCCATGTAGCGGAGGAGAAATATCTTTTACTCACTCATTCTATGTTCATAGTTGAGGCCCCTATAACAAAAGACAAATTAATGAGAGAAAAACATTCAAAGTTGTTTAATATAAGTTTTATGTGACACAGGAGCCCTCATAAGGAAATGAAGACCTGAAGAAACAGGGAAACCTGTGTGTTTTTATGCTTAGGTTTGTCAAAGGATAAAATTACAACAAATTTAGTTAAAAGGTCTCAATTGGCCTTTGTGCAATTCTAGAATCAGGCAACATATCATTCCATAAAATAGAATAAGTGTTCCAATGAGCTGAGCAGAAGAGGTTGAGTGTATAGACAGGAAAAAAAAAAATAGGCACTGAAGTAAACAGTAACAAAGAAGAAGAAGTGGATTGGTTGCTTAGAGTGCAGGAACACCAAGGTCAGGGGTAAGGATCTCTGTGCTGGCCAGAAAAAAATGGATTAGTCATTTCAAAGTTCCTTTCGTTGTTAGGTGGGGACAGGGAAGCAAAACAATAGAAAAATAACTGATTATTTAACATCAGGTTACTTCTTTTGTGTAAGAATTAAAGCAGAGGGTGGGGTTGGCTGGCTAGCTCAATTGTTTAGAGCATGGTGCTAACATCAAGGTCTAGGGTTTGATCCCTGTACTGGCTAGCTGCCAAAAAAGAATTCTTTTTGGGGGGCTGGTCAGTTAGCTCACTTGGGAGAGTGTGGTGCTGATAACACCAAGGTCAAAGGAAAAAAAACTTTATATATCCATAACCTGTGGTTATATTTTAAACATTGTTCGCACTGTCCTGCCCCAGGCTTATACCAACTCAGTTTTTTTGGCGTTATTTGGATGCAAATACTTCCCATCACTACTATTAGCAGGGGAGAAATTATTTGAGTACAAGTACAGATTTATCTATTTGTGTTGCTGAGACAGGTATAGAGTCAGTTCTGGGCTTCACGTTTCAAAAGCTTCCTGAGTGGATGGTGGGGATCTGGACTTAATATGCATTAGGAACCATGTCTAAGATGGGACCCTGGGGCAAAAGCTGATAGGTTGAAAGTACTTTGGGATGGGATCTGTCTTTTCTTCTATAGTTATGGTTATTTTTCTCTTTATATAGATTGGAAAGGTTTTACAGTTCAAAATACCTACCTTATACTGTCAGGGTGGGGTTTTTTTGATTGAATCTGGAACTCCAGACAAAGCTGCACATAATAACATGGATTCCTGTTAATAAACAGTGGACTGTAATTATGGAAGACATTGGAGAAAGAAAACATGGTGCCGTTGTCTCCCATTTCTCCTGTTTTCCCAGTTGGCTTTGTTCTTTCTGAGACTTCTTTAGAATTTATCTCTTTAGAATTTATCTGATTGATTTTGTTTGGGGGCCATGACGTGTAGATGAAGAGATCTGATTTTTCTCCCATTTAACAGGCTATATGGGGGCTTCAGGTTTCATTCTTCAAGAGTTAGGACCAAAGGCTAAAAAGGGCTAAAGCTTAGGAGAACAAGCTAGTTTAAAAACTGCCATTAGTTCAGTTGCTTTAGGAAAGAAAGGGTCCCAAAAGACATAAAGGTTTTTAAAACATTCTTTTATTTTTACAGTCTATAAATAATGGATTTCCAGCTTTTAGTGTTTTAATCCCTGTTACTAAAAGCCCCTAAACTTAATTTATAATCATTCATCTTTCCTTCATTACTCAAGATATCATTTTTTTCTCTTAAAATTATTGTTCAGTTATGAAAAAGATTCAATTATGATTGAAAAGATCATAATTGAAATTATGAAAAAAACAAAATAGTTCAGAAACTAATATAATAAACAGTCCTAAAAACAACCATCTGGATTTAATGAATAAGAACACTTTTGCTTCATGATAATCTTGCATATATAATGCTGGCCAGTTAGCTCCATTGGCTAGAGCATGATGTTGTTAACACCAAAGTCCAGAGTTTGATCCCTATTATTGGCTAGCTGCCAAAAAAAAAATGTTGCAGATATAGTTGGAGTTCCCTTGGTCTCTGTCCTCACTCGAATTCCTCTGATCCCTCCTCCCTGTACCCCAGAGGGAACTTCTGTTCTGAACATGGTGTGGTTCCTTCCTGTCCATGCTTTTATATTTTTACTAAATTTGTGTGTCCACAACAGCATATATAGTTTGTTCTGTGTAAGTTCAAGTGTATAGCAATGGCATCATACTTAGGTACTTAGGTTGCCACTTTTTTTTTCTCTTAGCATTATAGTTTGGGATTTGTATATGTGGATTGAATTCGTATATTTCAAGTGCTATATAACATTACATTTTAGAAATTATATCACAGTTTTTCCATTCCACTATTGATGGGCATTAGGTTGTTTACAATTTTTTTGCTATTATAAACATTGTTGTGATGACCATCCTTGAACATGGTAGCTTTTGCATGTGTTGGAGAATTTCCCCACCACCCCTGCAAATGACTGGCAGTGGAATCCTGGGGGTACAGTATGTGCATTTTATTTTATTTTATTTTATTTTATTTTTATTATTATTTTTTTTTAAAAGATGACCGGCCATCCCTATATAGGATCCGAACCCGCGGCCTTGGTGTTACCAGCACCGCACTCTACCAAGTGAGCCACGGGCCGGCCCACAGTATGTGCATTTTAATGCTACTGGGGGTTGTCAGGTGCCATCGATTTTGTACTGTCTCCAGAGGCACATGAGACTTCTCACCAACACTTATTGATAGACTTCTAATCTCTTTCTAATCTGATGGGTAGCAAAGAGAGTTGATCTTTTTACTGCTTCACCAGAACAAATTTAGTCTAAGAGAGTCGAAGCATCATCTTTTTAAATTTCAGAAAATTGATGCTCAAATTCATTTATTCACTAAATATTTACAGAGTTCCTACTAAGAGCCAGGTACCATTCCAGATGTTAGGGCTATGAGGCTAACAGATGAGACAAACATGTTGGCCCTCAAGGAGCTTACATTCTAGGGGAGGAAGATGGATGACAGATGTGATAAGTAAATGCAATATGCAGCAGGCTAGTGTTAAATGCTAAAGAGAAAAGCAAAATAGGGGAGAAGGGCTACTAATGTGTGTGGACAGGTGGGGTCTATGGGGTGGTTGGGAAAGGAAGGCCCCTTAAGAAAGAGCCTTGGAGTAAATGTCTGAGGGCAGTGAGGGAGTGAGCCCTGTATGTGGACAACTGGGGGAAGAACATTCCAGAGGAAGAGGGTAGAGGTACAACCGAGAGGCGGAAGTGTGTCTGCATGTTTGAGGGGGACGGGGGGAGGGAAGAGGCGATGAGGTAAGAGGTGTGTGAAAGTGGGGGAATGGATCACAGGACTTCGAGGGGCATTTGAAGGATTTTGGCTTTTACTTTGGGTTAGACCTGCAGCTGCTGGATGGTTTTGAACATCAGGGTGACATGATCTGACTACCATAACAAAAATAATTTATTCTCATTGCTGAATTTAGAGATTAGATTGAAGTGAGCAAAAGGCAGAAGCAGGAAAACAGTAATCCAGGTGAGAGTTCCTGATGCTTTGGACCAACGTGACAGTAGAAGTAGTGAGAGGTGGATGAACTTGGAAGGGTTTTAAAGGTAGGACCAACAGGATTTATGGATTGAATGTGGGTGTGAGAGGGAAAAGGGAAGCAAGAATGAGTCCCAGAGTTTGGGCCTGAGCCACAGGATGGAAGGAGCTGTCATTAGCTGAGATGGGGAAACTGAGGAACAGGTTTGTGGGGGAATATCAGAAGCTCAGTTTTATCAACATGCAGTGGATCTGAGGGTCCTAGTGGACCACACCAATTTGGGATTGTCTACAAATAAATGGTATTTAAAACCATGAGATGGATGAGGTGACCAAGAGAAGAGGTATGAGGCCTGAGCTATGGGACATTGCTGGTTAGAGGTTGAGGAGGGGACAAGGGAGCCAACAAAGAAGGCTGAGAAGGAGCAGCCTGAGAGGCAGGTGTGGTGTTCTGGGAGCCGAGGGAGGAAAGCATTTCAGGGAAGAGAGTGATCAGTGCGTCAGATGCTGCCTGTAGGTCAGTCAGGGAGCAGGAGGACTGAGAATCACTATTGGATTGAGTTACGTGGAGTTCTCTCAACATCTTGATAAAGGGAGTTTTGGTATCTTATTCCTTTTGCTCTAAATAACATTTCAGAGGTTTCCACTGGAAATAAAATACTATCCCAGTGTAGTCCAGAGAAAACTAGCCACTTTAAATCTTTTTGGAAACTGAATATATCTACAAATAAGGCAAATTCTGTTTTTTTTTTTTTTTTTTTTTTAAAAGATGACCGGCAAGGGGATCTCAACCCTTGGCTTGGTGTTGTCAGCACCACGCTCAGCCAGTGAGCAAACCAGCCATCCCTATATAGGATCCGAACCCGTGGCCTTGGTGTTATCAGCACCGCACTCTACCGAGAGCCACAGGCTGGCCCGAAATTCTGTTTTGTGTTGTTTTGCTAAAAACCTTGAAGCATAAAATTGTTTGACTTTAGCTATGGAAAATGTCAAAAT
Source organism: Galeopterus variegatus (assembly GCF_000696425.1). NCBI lineage: Eukaryota > Metazoa > Chordata > Mammalia > Dermoptera > Cynocephalidae > Galeopterus > Galeopterus variegatus. Next base: position 491,018 of record NW_007726465.1, read on the forward strand.
CAATGTCACCTAGTTGTAGCTACCTTTAATTCTCACATAAAGGGCTTTTATTGTTAGAGTAATATGGCGAGTTTATAACCATGTTTTAAGGCTGAACAGCTCTTTAAAATAGGAAGTCAGGAGGAGAGATCACATACAAATAGAATGAAATAAGGTATTTATGAGGTTGAATAGAGCAGGAATTTTACAGTATTTTTACAGCAGCAGTTCTCAAATGTTGTCCTCAGACATCTTGAGGCCTCTGAGACTCTTTTGGGGTTTTGCAAGGTCAAAACTATTTTCTTTTTCTTTTTTTCTTTTTAAAGATGACCGGTAAGGGGATCTTAACCCTTGGCTTGGTGTTGTCAGCACCACGCTCACCCGGTGAGCTAACCGGCCATCCCTATATAGGATCCGAACCTGTAGCCTTGGTGTTATCAGCACTGCACTCTCCCAAGTGAGCCACGGGCCGGCCCCTCAAAACTATTTTCATAATAACACTAATACTTTATTTGCTGTTTCACTGTGATCATATTTACGCTGATACTGCAAAAGCAAAGTTGAATAAAGCTGGTGGTGCCCAGTATGAATCAAACTTCTGTTGTCATGCTGTTTTCAGCACAACACACTTTTAGTAAAAAGAAAAGAAAAAGGCAATTTCACTTAATAATATCCTCTTTTTTTTTTTTTTGGTTGACTGGCTAGTAAAGGTGGCTGGCCAGTAAGGGGATGTGAACCCTTTACCTTGGTGTTACAACACTGAACTCTAACCAACTGGGCTAACTGGACAGCCCCCACTTAATAATGTCCTTGATGGAGCAGTAAAACTTATTAATTTTATTAAGTCTTGACACTCGAGCACATGTCTTTTTAATATTCTCTGTGTTGAAATTTGCCTAAAGCACTTCTGCTGCTTATTGAAGCACTTGTATGGTTGTTTGAATTGAGAGCTGAATTAATTTTTTTTTTTGTTTCGTGAAGTACCATTTTTACTTTAAAAGACAATTAACAGGCAAGCTGAAGTTACTAGATTTGGGTATTTGGCAGACATTTTCTTGAAAAATGAATGAAGTCAGCCTGACACTTGAAAGAAAACAACTAGTAATACTTATTGCCAATGATAAAAAATGAGGTTTTTTGTGGATTTTTTGACAGCTGGACTGTATGGCGATCTGAACCCTTGACCTTGGTGTTACAACCTCATGTTCTAATTCAATTGAGCTAACAAGCCAGCTAAAAATGAGTTTTTAAGTGAAAACTAAAATGTTAATAACACTGAAGTCTGGGGTTCAATCCCTGTACTGGACAGCAAAAATAAAAACAAACAAACAAATAAATTAAAAAGCTGCAACACTTAGATCTACCACCAGCTCTTAAAGCTCGACAGCTTCTCAATGCTTAAAGACTTGTCTGATGAGATCAGTTGGTGACATTCACAAATGTGATTTTTTTGGTATTGTATAATGAAATGTGTCAGCATCTGTAATATCTATATAACTCAATGAACCAATGTTGTTTTGAAACAACGGTGATGTTTCAAAATCATATATGAGTAAAAGATCCATTCAAAGTGCAAGATAGATTTCTGCTTCTAGCCAAGATGGTATGGCAGGGATCCCTGATGGCTAACGGTGTTGAGGTTCTTTTCATGTGCTTATTAGCCATTTAAGTATCTTCTTTGGAGAAATGTCTGTTCAGATCTTTTGCTCTCTTACAATATTGGATTAGTTGTCTTTTTATTGTTAAGCTGTGACTTTCTTTTTGGAGATGTTATATTAGACTCTCCCTCCTCTAGACTTTCTTATACCAGTCCTATGTCCTTCCTAGGCTATCCTAGACCTAACCACATTCAGTAGTCATTACAAGACAGACAACACCTCGCTGGAAGAAGCATGGCCACACTTGCTTGGATGTGTATATTTTCTTGCCTCTGTCTCTTTAAACTTAAACGTTGCAATTGAGTTCAGTTCCTCAGTCTTCTTATCAGATATTCTCTAAACCCACTGCTTTGTTTGACTTGCAGTTTCATGGTGATGATATGGCATCTGCCAGCTCCAGCCGGGCAGGAGTGGCTCTGCCTTTTGAGAAGTCTCAGCTTACTTTGAAAGGTGAGTGGCACTGTAGGAGTGTTTATCATTTGAGGTCCAGCCCTCTCTGTGGGGAAGAGGTGGAATTATACCCCACCTTGGTCTGGAGAGCCAAATTTTGTGAAAGAGCTTATGCGTGTAATTATTTATTCTCATAAGATTGTCATATTGTAGCTGGGATTCTTGAAGAAGAAGGAAAATAAAGAAGTAAAAAAAAGGAACTTTTGGCTAAAATTGTCTAAAATGGTGATTCTTTCCTATCCCATGGCTCTTTTCTATCTATACTTACTCTCTAGGTAATCTCAGCCAACCTTATGGCTTTAAATACCACCAGTATGAGGTCACCCCCAAATTTGTTATCTCTAGTCTGGGCCTTACCTCTGAACTCCAGATTTGTATATCCAACAGCCAACTTGTCACCTCCACTTGAATGTTTAGTAACCATCTAAAATCTAACATGTCCCAAAATAAATAAATATATAAATAAATAAATACATAAATAAATAATATTTAACATGTCCAGAACTGAGCACCTGATTTTTCTTTCTCATATCAGCCTATCTGGTTAGCTCTGTCTTCAAAATGTATCCAACATTCAGCCACTTCTCACTACCGCTACTGGCCCAGCCTAGGCCAAGCTGTGGTCATCTCCACCCTGGATTAAGGCCGTAGCCTCCCAACTTGTCTCCCAGCTTCTGCCCTTTGCGTTCCTTCAGTCTGTTGGTTACACAGCAACCAGAGATCTTGTTAAAATGTCAGCTGGATCTTGTTACTCCTCTGCTCAAGCCAGTGAAGGGCTCCCCATCTTGCTCGGAGTGAAAGCTGAGGATCCCACATGACAGGACCCCCATTTCTCGTCTCCTGTTACTTCCACATTCACTGTGCTTGGCAGCAGGGGCCTCCTTGTTCTCCATTGAATACAGCACACAGGCTTCTGCCTCAGGGCCTTTGCACTTGCATTCAGCTGAGTGAAATGCTTTAGCTTGCTTCCTTCCTTTCTTAGGTCTTTACTCAAAAGTCACCCTCTTCAGTGAGGCCTTCTTCCTGATCTGAAGCCACCCCTCTTTCTGACTTCCTCACATCTGTCCCCTTACCTACTTTGTTTTTCTTCCCAGCCCTTGTCACTGTTTAACATACTACATCCATACTGCAAAGTTTTATGTATTTCATTTATTGACTCTCTCCTTCAGTAGAATGTAAACTCCACAAGAACAGGGATTTTTGTCTGTTTTGGTCACTGTTGATATTCCAGCCACTAGAACAGTGACTGACACATAATGGGCCCTCAAGAAATATTGCCTGAAAGGCTGGCCCGTGGCTCACTCTGGAGAGTGTAGTACTGATAACACCAAGGCCACAGGTTCAGATCCCTATATAGGGATGGCCGGTTAGCTCACTTGGGAGAGTGTGGTGCTGACAACACCAAGTCAAGGGTTAAGATCCCATTACCGCTCATCTATTTAAAAAAAAAGAAATATTGCCTGGATGAAAGAAAATTGATTCTATAGCCTCAGCTCTGCAGGAGTCATGGAACTGAGCAGATGCCTAAGGATGGGGAGCAGGTGCCCTGGGACCTAGTATCTGAGCTCAGTCTCCTCAGTATGGTCATGTGGAGGCAAAGTTGTGTCTCTTGATATTTTTCATCAGTATTTTTGAAATGTGAATCTTATTCATTTATTTAATATATTCATGTAGTTCAAAATTCTGTCCCTTCCTCTAGCCTTTAGTGCCCTACTTGGAGGAAACCAATATTACCAGTTTCTTGTGTGTTCCTTCCAGGATACATCAAAGTGATGTGTTTCTGTAATTTTGAGAGCCAGAGTATTAAGAATACTCTCCCAGCAATGCATGGGAGTTCTTTATCTGCACATCTTCACTAACACAGTGTGTTGTCAGACTTTTTATTTTTGCCAGTCTGAGTGGTAAAAGATTTTTCTCAGTGTAGTTTTTATTTCCCACTTCTTTAACTATTAATGATGTTTAGCATCTCATCATATATTTAAAGGCAATTTGTATTTCCTTTTCTGTGGATTGCCTGTTCATATTCTTTGTCTGTTTCTTATTGAGTTATTTATTGATTTATTTTTTGGTAGTCTTAAAACATTTTAATTATTTTTCTTGGAGGTTCATGGCTGTTCCATCCCTTTTCAGTAGGAAGATGGGTTAGAGTGAACTGATAGGGTTTTGAACTTTGGACTATAGCCTTTATTACCTTATCTAATAATTAGCAAGCCTAGGTCAAAACAGAAGCCTGCCTGTGGAACCTGGTGACAGCCCTAGGTCCCTGTTTTGGGGCTGTATCATTCAGGGACACACACTGATTTCTGAAGTTTTCTCTGTTGCCTTTCCTGAAGGTGAATTTTCTTACCTGAATACTCATAGGTTAAATGCACAAAGAGTGAGATGCAACTGTATTTTAAAGTTAGCTCTTTCCACACTGGATTCGATAATACCATCCAGGAAAATAGTGGGGGCAAAGAGAAAGAGAAATAATTTAAATTGCATGGGTGATTCTTCCTTCTGTGCATTTCATTAAGAGACCCTATAGTATGATTTGGGAGGTGTTACTCTGTGGTTCCGTCTGTTTGCCTCAGTTCCCCTGTGCTTCTCCACAGTGTGATCCTAGAGTTTTTGTGGGTTTTTTTGGCAGCTGGCTAGTATATGGATCTGAACCCTTAACCTTGTTGTTACAACACTGAGCTCTAACCAACTGAGCTAACCGGCCAGCCCTGATCCTAGAGTTTTTTTTTTTTGTTTTTTTTTTTAAAAAGATGACTGGTAAGGGAATCTTAACCCTTGACTTGGTGTTGTCAGCACCAGGCTCAGCCAGTGAGCAAACCGGCCATCCCTATATGGGATCCGAACCCGTGGCCTTGGTGTTATCAGCACTGCACTCTCCCGAGTGAGCCACGGGCCGGCCCTGATCCTAGAGTTTTTTTTTTTTGTTTTTTTTTTTAAAAAGATGACTGGTAAGGGAATCTTAACCCTTGACTTGGTGTT
>NW_007726465.1:496223-524162 GCF_000696425.1 Galeopterus variegatus
CCGGTCTGTACGTGGGATCCGAACCCTCGGGCGGGAGCGCCGCCGCGCTTCCCAAGTGGCGCACTATCCAGTGCGCCACCGGGCCGGCCCCTGATCCTAGAGTTTTAAGGTACATTTTTAAATGCATCAAGGCCCTTAAACGTAAGCCGAATATTTTATCTGATATTTAACTCAGGAAACACTGAAAAATTGAACACCGAAAAACAGAGCCTGGGACACAGCAAAAACTGGCTGTTCGGAACCTATTGAAAGATAATATGCCAGACTCTTCTGTGGTGCCTTCCTAAGGTTTTTAAGGGTAAAATTTTGGCCATATGAGATTTTTGCCTTATTTATTGATTTTAAAATCTAAGTCCTATGTGAAGACATGGCTCCACGTATAAGAAACTGACATTTATATTTCATGAAACAGTAAATAAACTTTCTTGATAAACTTGCTTGTATTTTGAGGAGTTTATTTTGGCTAGTCTATTAAGAACAGGAAACACTCAAAATATCACCCCGCCAATTAACTATTAATTACAGAGGGAAAAATGTATCTTTACAATGGGGGAGACTGGCAGACTCCACCTTAACCAAGCGATCAAACTTAGCATCTCCAATAGAAGGACAACCTAATGTGTACAATAAGAGGTATACAACATAACCTGTGTAGTATTCTTGGTAAAAATGTTTAAACTGAATCTAATTATGAGGAAACAATTGGAAAAATGCAGAATTTGATGCTTTCCATGAAACAGCTGGTAGAAGTCTTTAAAAATCATTGTCATGGAAAAGCAGGGAAGGCATTTTAGATTTTAAGAGGTTAAGGAGACAACAGCCAATGCAATTTGTGTGTCTTGATTGGATCTTGGGTTGGGGGAAAAACAGCTGTAAAAATATGTTTGGAACAACTGGAGAAATTTGGATATGGAATGGATATCAGATCATAGAGGAAGCAACTAAATTTTTTTTAGGTATGACAATGGTGGTGTGCTTAAGAGGGAGAATGTCCTAGTTCTTAGGTCATGAGTTCTGAAAGTTTCAAATGGTTTGCCAAAAAAAAGTATGGCTATATACATACACACATACATACTTATAGACATAGATGTCATACTATAATCTGTGCTGTCTAATGGGGTAACCACTGTACTCACATAGAACTATTTACGTTTTAATTAAAATTAAGTAAATTTAAAAATTCATGTCCTCAGTCCCACTGGTCGTATTTCAAGTGCTAACAGCTACACGTGTCTCATGGCAATGCATTGGACAGCCCAGACATAGAACATTTTCACCGTCACAGAAGTTCTCTTGCATAGTGCTGATAGAGACATACACATAGAGAGGGAAAAAAGCAAATGTGGCAAAAGGGTAACAATTAGTGAAGAGTCTACAGATATTTCTTGTGCTATTCAACTTCTCTATAGATTGGAAACTACCAAGTACAACATCTGATCCTAGATTGTGTACTAGGCCAGAAAAAATTCCTCTTCCCTTTTTTGCTGTGATGGACATTGATAGGACAGTTGGCTAAATTTGAATACGGTCTGTAGATTAAATAATAGTATTATAAAAATGTTAAATATCCTGATTGTGATAATTGTATTATGGTTATGTTAGAAAATGTCTTTGTTCTCACAGAAGTATTTAGGAGTAAAGGGGCACAGAGTCTACAACCTACCCTTAAGGTTTCAGGAAAAAATGTGTATGTGTGTGAGAGGCAGGAGAGAGAAAGAATAAAGAAGCAATTATTGTAGAAGGTAAATATTGGGTATGGGCCGGCCCGGTGGCGCACTGCTACAGTGTGCCGCTTGGGAGCGCGGTGGCACTCCCGCCGAGGGTTCGGATCCCACATACAGACCGGTTCCCGCTCACTGTCTGGGCGAGGTGCGGGCGCGACACTGAGGGTTGCGATCCGTTGCCAGACACGAAAAAAGACAAAAAAAAAAAAAGAAGGTAAATATTGGGTGACTCTGAAGGTTCTAGGAATTCTTTGTATTATTGCATATTTTCTATAAGTCTGAAATTATGTCAAGATAAAAAAAGAAAGGAAAAAAAAGACCTAGTGAGAAAAGCTAGAGGACAAAAAAGGAAACATCATGGTAGAGTTGAAAGAATTGGTCTGGGAGCTGGGAGATTTGGTTCTAGTCTCAACACTACCAGACTAGCTGCGTGATTTTGGATGTTATTTATTTTACCTCCCTGCATCTTAGTTGGCCCAACCAAGAAATAAAGAGTTTGAACTTATTTAAAGAGTTTAAACTTTGATTTTAAAGAGTTTGTCTAGCTTAAAGTTACAGGACTCTGATTATAATGAGTCCCTAGTTTAGGTTAAAGGCATGCAGAACTACTCTCTCACCACCAGGTGGCCACAGTTAACCTTGGTCTATGTGTCATGTACTTCATTTTTCTACCCTGGGCCATGGCTCAGCACCACAAACCTTTACTCCTTGTACCATCCCTTGTTGCTTCTGAATCTTAGCCACAGCTGGTTTTTTTGTTTGTTTGTTTGCTTCTTGACTTTCTCCCTCCCGTTACTTTTGGGCCTGGGGATGACAGTTATTGCTAAAATCAATCTGGAGGTGGATTTGGACTTTGCCAATTTGTGGACTGTTACAGGACTGTCAACTCTCAGAAGGGTCTGGGAGGGAAAGGTTTGCTAATTCTCAACAGAGGGGAGCTCAGGCTAGGATAGACTTGCCATCGTGGGCAAGGAACGTTAGTCATATCCTCTGATGTGGAGCACAGGATGAAAGACTTCTAGATGTGTTTCAGCCTAGCGACCTGGAGTGTCCAGCATGGGGGATATATGCTACACGAAGATGCTCGTCTAGCCCCTGGGCATAATACTTGCTTAGCTTTGTGTTCGGTGAGACTTTGGCTTGCTGGTACCAAGTGAACATCGGGAATGCGGCCACATACAGCCAGAGAGCAATGCAGATGGCTAACAAGCACATGGAAAAAATATTCAACCTCACTGGTAATTGAAGAACAGCAACAGAACAAATAAGCAAAGTCCGGTAATCACATATGGCATGACATTGAGTCAGGCTGGCCGAGTGCACATTCTGTCTTGTAGCTTCCTGGCTATGTGGGCTTGGGCAGTGACTTTGCTTCTCAAACCTGTTTCCTCCTGGGTAAAGTGGGGGTGATGATACATTCCCTGCCTCATGCATTTGTTGTAAGGATTCAGTTAGATAATGTGGGCATGGCATAGTGTCTATAATAAGTGTTCATTAAATCTTAGCTATTATCTTTGTTTTTGAATGTGTATAATTTGCAAAGAGTAAAAAAAACGGTACTCAGTGTTCTGTGGTGTTTGGTGAAATGGATATACTCCTGTAGCACTGGTGGGACTCTGTATGGATTTGCCCTTTTTGGAAAGGAATTAAGCAGTTTTAAGAACTTTAAAAATGTTCATATCCTTTGGAAGAATACTTAGAAATGCATGCAAATGTATACATTCGTGGTAATTTTCCCAGAGCAAAAAATTGCAAGCTATCTATTAAAAAATGGAAGAATAGTTAACATATTCATATTTATATGGTTTATAGCTGCAGCCATTTACAATCGATTTTGGGGGGAGAAGAATTTTTAAAGAATTGGGGAAGTGAAAGATGAAATTCTAGAAGGAGATTTACCAATGATAAATTGGTAATGATAATTATCCCAGTGTTTTCAGGTTAGGAGTTATTTTTTTTCCTATACTATATGTACTTTTTATATACTTATATTTCTTTAAAAAATTTTTTTGGTCAGGACATAACAAAATTTATTTTTTTAAAAGAAACAACCGAAAAGAGCCAGAACATCTGCCACAGGGGGGCAGGTGGGAGCCCTCTGACTCATCTCTGACTTTTCCTTTCTTTCCTGTCTAGTGGTCTCAGCAAAGCCCAAGGTGCACAATCGACAACCTCGAATTAACTCGTACGTGGAAGTGGCGGTGGATGGCCTCCCCAGTGAGACCAAGAAGACTGGGAAGCGCATCGGGAGCTCTGAGCTTCTCTGGAATGAGATCATCATTTTGTAAGAGAAAGCCCCTTTTTTATCAATGCAGTAAGATGCGGGAAAGAGAGAAGACGCTGCCTTGTGGGAGCCTTGACTCTTCTGACTTTGATACCCAAGGCACCTTTAGGTGTTTCTACCTCACTGAGCTCACAGAGTGTTCATTATTAGCTAGAGGGTGACAAGGTCAGCTTTGTCGGGGGAAGGGTATATGTGAGCGTCTTCCTGTTCTGCGCCCCACCCCCCACTGCCAGATGTCAGCAGTATAGTTTGTTTTCTTCTAGGTTATAGGAGTGACCGATCTGCTTGGATGTGATGAATCAGGTATTTGTTTTCCAGGAATGTCACGGCCCAGAGTCATTTAGATTTGAAGGTCTGGAGCTGTCATACCTTGAGAAATGAACTGCTAGGCACTGCCTCTGTCAACCTCTCCAATGTCCTGAAGAACAATGGGGGCAAAAGTACGTATGATGTGGGGGCAGTTGGCGTGACCCATTTGTGGGGGTGAGGAGTCCATGGCACATTGACCAGGACTTGGGGCTGTGGTGGCTCTGCTCCCCTTGGATGCCCATGTCTGCAGGGTTTTAGGGAGGCTGAGTGCCCCTCTCTGCCTCCATGGCAGAGTTCAGCCCCCTTTGTCCAGGGCCTCTAGCAGTGGGCTGCAGTGCTATGTCCCCCTTGGTCCATCCTCACGGATGAACTTTCCCTCTGCTTCTGCTTCTCTTCCTGATCTAGGAGGTGTGTGATATGTTGAGTGAAACTGTCAAATGCCTCCAGACTAAACCATTGCCTTTCTAGTCTGAGCCCTAGAGTAGAACAGAGGGGCTGTGTGTACATGTGCACATGTGTGTGTGTTTGCTTGTGTTTACACGCATGCGTTTGTATGTGTATGTGTCTCTCTTTGGGATTGTGTTACAGGTAGTTCCCTGTACTTAACAGGCGCTCAGTAAATATTCACTGGATGTTGGAATGTGATGCATGCTCTGTCTTCCTTATCCTGGGTGCCTTTGCTGCATGGACATAGAAACCCTCACGTCTATTTATTGCTGTCTGTGGTCAGTGGCCGTAACCCGTGGCTGTGGGGTTTGGACCCTCCCTCATAAAGCCTCTGTTCAGAGCAGTGCCATATGTGGTAAATGAACACTACAGAAAGAAAGGCTCCTTTTTTCTTTTGATGTCTGCTGTCTAGAAAATATTTTCTGAAAGTGAATTTAGCTTAAGAGAGAGGTGGGGGCAGGGAGTGTTGAGTCCCAGGGAGAGCGTTGCACTGATTCAAGAATCCTTTCTCTCTGAGCCTGTGCTTTGTGATGGGCTGTGAGGGTGTTAGCCTCCTCTGGTCTTTTCCTTTCTGCTCAGCACACGGAGATGTGGTGAACCCATTCTGGCCTGAGGGGTTGTTTATAACTGGGGATATGCCTCTTTTAACTCTACAGAGAACTCCCTGATGCTTTCTCTTCTGAGGTGGTCTTTATTTTCCCAAACTCTAGTCTGCCTTTTGGAATTTGATTACCAAGGAGAATTATATTTATTATGTTATTTGGAAATATACTTGTGGATAGTCTCATGTTAGGATGTAGCAGCCAACATGAGTCCTCTTCTTTCCTTCTTCATTTGTGCAGTCAACATACTTTTGTTTTTAGGCCGGTTAGCTCAGTTGGTTAGAGCGTGGTGCTGATAATACCAGGGCCTGGGGTTTGATCCCTGTACTGGCTAGCTGCCAAAACAAGCAAACGTACTTTTGCTTTTGATTACAAAAGTAATTGTAGGAATTGGAAATTACAGAAAATCACACAGATACCCAAGGAAAACAAAATTTGCCTGTAAGCACGCCTAGCGATAATTATTACATGTTGCCATATACCCTTTTGAGCTTTTTTCCTTGTGTGTAGACGTGTGTTAATATTTATGACTTCAGTGAAACAAAACTGGTATCAGACATGGACATGTTATTTCGCAACATGCCTTTTCCTTTTTAGAGTGTATCAATATTTCTCTATTTTTAACTGTGATAAAATACACATAAAATTTACTGTCTTAGCCACTATTTACTGTACAGTTTCGTGGTATTAAGTACATTCAAATTGTCGTGCAACAATCCATCCCCAGAACTCTTTCATCTTGGAAAACTGAAACTCTGTCCCCATTAAACAAACATCTGCCCTGCCCCAGCGCCTGGCACCCACCTTTCCACTTTCTGTCTCTCTGAGTCTGACTACTCTAGGGACCTCACGTAAGTGGCATCATACAGTATTTGTGCTTCTGTGACTGGCTTATTTCACTTAGCATAATGTAGTCAAGGTTGTAACGGGTGTGTGTATTTCCTTCTTGTTAAGGCTGAATAAGATTTTGTTGTGTGCATATACCACATTTTGCGTATTCATCCATCTGTTGGTGGACACTTGGGTTGCTTCCACCTTTTGGCTACTGCGAATAATGCTGCTATGAGCATGGGTGTGCAAATATCTCTTCACATCCCTGTTTTCAATTCTTCTAAGTATATACTTGGAAGTGGAATTGCTGGATCTTGTGGTAATTCTATTTTTAATTTTTGTGGAACTGCCATACTGTTTGGCTACTACAGCATAAAATGTATCACTGTAGCTTTAATTATTCTTCTAAAATTCATCTCCTCCCAAAAATCTCTTGAGAATTTTTTGGAATCCTGTCATAGGTAAAGTTAATTTAATGGAGAATTTCCATACTGAATCTTCCTAGCCAGGAATATAGAATGTCTCTGAGTTAATTCAAATAATTTTTTTTTTTTTTAAATAAAAGATTGGTAATGGGATCTTAACCCTTGGCTTGGTGTTGTCAGCACCACGCTCAACCAGTGAGTTAACCGGCCATCCCTATATGGGATCTGAACTCGGGGCCTTGGTGTTCTCAGCACCACACTATCCTGAGTGAGCCACGGGCCGGTCCTGATTCAAATAATCTTAAAGTTATCTTTTAATTTTTAAACAGTTTTGATATTATTTTCAGTGGAATCTTATTATGTCTTCGAACTCAGTATTGTTGGTAGATGGTAATTAGTTTCTGCATTTTCTTTTATAATCAGTCAGCTTACTGAATTCTTTAGTACAGGTTTTCAGTAGTTTCTTTTGGTTTTCTTGGTAGACATTTATGTGGATTCTTTTTTTTTTTTTTAATGTTTTGTTTTGTTTTTATTGGTTATGCATATTCATGGGGTACAAAGCAAATCGTCACCACTCGTGCCTAAGATGTGATGACTAGATCCATACTGGCAGCATGTCTGTTACCACAAATTGTGATTATACCCCATGTCCCCCACCCAATTATCCCTGACCTCCCTCCCCATCCCCCTTTCCTTACTCCACTTTGTATCCCTAGGTATGTTCTCTCCCTCTGTAAGACCAACACACCACTGTGGTCTTTCTTTCCTTTCTTCTTTATCTCTTAGCTCCCACTTATGAGTGAGCACATATGGTATTTACCTCTCTGTGCTTTGCTTATTTCACTCAACATAAGTTTCTCCAAACTCATCCATGTTGTTGCAAATGGGAAAATTTCATTCTTTTTTATGGCAGAGTAGTACTCCATAGTGTATATATACCACAGTTTCCTTATCCAATCGTCCATTGATGGACATTTAGGTTGGTTCCATATCTTGGCTGTTGTGGACAGAGCTGTGATGAACATGGGAGTGCAGGTATCCCTTTGACGTGATGATTTCCATTCCTCTGGGTATATACCCAGAAGTGGGATTGCTGGATTATATGGAAGATCTATCTGTAGTTGTTTGAGAAACCTCCATATTGTTTTCCATAGTGGTTGTACTAATTTACGGTCCCACCAACAGTGTAGGAGAGTTACCTTCTCTCCGCATCCTCACCAGCATTTGTTATTCTCATTCTTTTTGATTATAACCAGTCTAACTGGGGTGAGATGATATCTCAGTGTAGTTTTAATTTGCATTTCCTTGATGACTAGTGATGTTGAGCATTTTTTCATGAACCTATTGGTTATTTGTATGTCTTCCTTTGAAAAATGCCTACTCGGTTCCTTTGCCCATTTTTAAATTGGGCTATTTGTTTTTTTACTGTGTAATTGCTTGAGTTCCTTCTATAGTATGGATATTAATCCCTTGTCAGATGCATAGTTAGCAAAAATGTTCTCCCACTCTGTAGGTTCTTGTTTCACTCTGTTAATTGTTTCCTTTGCTGTTCAGAAGCTTTTTAGTTTGAGATAATCCCATTTGTTTATTTTTTTCTTTTGTTTCTTGTGCTTTCAGGCTCATGTTCATAAAGTCTGTGCCCAGACCTAGTTCCTGAAGTGTTTCACCTCTATTTTCCCTTAGTAATTTTACAGTTTCAGGTCCTATACTTAGTCTTTAATCCATTTTGAGTTGATTTTAGTATATGGTGAGAGGTGCATGTCTAGTTTCATTCTTCGACATGTGGATATCCAAGTTTCCCAGCACCATTTATTGAAGAGGCAGTCTTTTCCCCAATATATGTTTTTGTACCCTTTGTCAAATACTAGATGACTGTAAGCCTGAGGGGTGATTTCTGGGTTCTCTGTTCTGCTCCATTGGTCTATTTTTAAGCCAGTACCATGCTCTTTTGGTTACTATAGCTCATTTATGTGGATTCTAACACTGATAACTTTGCTTATCGTAAGAGGTAATTATACTTTTTCTTGTTGGTTGCTTTGTGTACAACTTTCTGTTTTACGGGTGACAGAGCAATGCCTCTGGCAACTTCTCTGTCATGTAAGATTGGGTGTTAGTAAACTGTCTTTTGCTTTATTTATTTATTTATTTTTTTTTCCTTTTTTTTGTCTTTTTCCGTGTCCGGCAACGGATCGCAACCCTCAGTGTCGCCCCCCATACCGGACTGGGACCAGCAACGGGATCGCAACCCTCGGCGTTGCTCCCGCGCCTCGCTCAGCCAGTGAGCGGGAACCGGTCCGCATGTGGGATCCGAACCCTCGGCGGGAGCGCCGCCGTGCTTCCCAAGTGGCGCACTACAGCAGTGCGCCACCGGGCCGGCCCCTGTCTTTTGCTTTCTTAATTGTTGCTTTTTAAAAAAATATCAGGAAGGATGTTGACTTTTTATCAAATATCTTTTAAGCAACCATTGGGATGATTATATGATTTTTTTCTTTAATTTATTATATTAATTTTCTAATAGTAACAATCTTAGAATTTCTAGAATATATTTAATTGTTCAAGGTAGATTATTCCTTGAAAATTTTGTGTAGAATTGTTTGTTAGTATTTTATTTGGTAGTTTTCCATCTATATTCATCAGTGAGATTTGTCTGTAGTTTTGCTCTATTTTTGTCAGTTTTGGAATCAAGGCTAAGCTAATTTTATAAAGTAAATTGAAGCACTTTCCAACTTTGGGAACAGACTCTATAACATGGGAATTATCTGTTCCATGAGTGCAGGAAAGAGCTCACCCATAAAACCAACTAGGTTTGGCATCTTTCTTTGAAATGATTCTTTGATGACTTTTTCAATTTTCCCCCCATAATTATTGGTTTGTTCAGCTTTTCTATTTCATCTTGAGTCAATTTTGTTAATTCATTTTTTTCTGAGAAAATTGTTTCATGAGATTTTCACATTTGTTACTGTAAAGGATTTTAAATAGCACTCTCATTTTTAAAAATGTTTGTAATTTTTCTCACTTCAGATTTTTGGTATCTGTGTTTTATCCCATTTTTTTTCTTGATTAGCTTAAACATTTTTGTTTTAACTTTTGTTTTTTAATTTACTTTTCATAGAACAGCTTCTTGGATTTATTTGTCAATTGTACCATATTTTCTAATATTCATTTCAGTTTTTAACTTTATTAACTTTTTTCTACCTTTTGCCCTAGATCTGTTTATTTATTTATACATTCATTCATTCATTCATTCAGTCAGTCAGTCATTTATAGCTTTTCGAGTTGAAAGCTTAGTGCATTTATTTTTGTTCTTTCTTGTTTAATAGTGAAAACATCCTTGCTTTGAACTTGCCTTTGATTTTTTTTCCTCTGTGTATTCAAAACTTTTTCTTTCAAATAAAAGTGCTCAAATTTAAGTGTAACAGCTTGATTAATATGTACATATGTTCACATCTGGGTAATCACCACTTGAATCAAGATATAGAACATTTCTAACATCCCTAGAAGGTTCCCCAAGTCCTTTCCAGTCAATATCCCCTCCCCCCGCCCTGAGATACTACAATTCTGACTTCTGTCACTATTGGTTAACTTTGTATGATCTCATTGACATAAAATTCAAGAATAGGCAGTGTGTTTTTTTGTGCCTGGCTCATCATTTTATATCTGTGAGATTCACACGTTTCCGCATGTGTCTATAGTCTTTTTAATTTGGGTATAGTATTCTATTATATGAATATACCTAATTTATTTGTCCATTTTCCTGTTGGTGGATATTTGTATTGTTTCCAGTTTGGGGCCATCCTGAACAAAGCTGGTGTACGTATTCTTACACATGTATTTTGGAGGACATACTCATTTCTATTGGGTATACACATATCTAGGGGCCTTGATTCACGTATGTTTGTTTAGCTTTAGTAGATACTGTCATACAGTTTTCTAGTGTTGTGCCAATTTTCCGTCCCATAAATTTTGTGCTATCCTGCTCATGGTTTGTGACTGCTATTGTGATTTTCTCTTTGAGCCCAGAATTATTTAGGAAGATGTTTTCTGTGCTTTCCAGTGGTTATGTTGTTTGTGGTATTGGTTGCAGCTATTGCTGCTGTTGCTGGCACCAGCAATAGCACATTGTGTGTGTGCCTGGGTTGGGTAGGCACATGAGATCAGAAGCTGATGGAAAATGTAGATTGTCATAGCACAGTGGGCTGCTTTTTCCTAGAAAAACAAATCTTCTAGGATGACAGTGGCATAGCCTACATACATAACATTCCAGCTATGATTCATAAAGCCTTCTATTTACAGCAAGGCTATTTCTGGTGATTGCAAGTCTTTCATATAGAGAAGTGAAATCATGTAGACTCGAGTCAGACTACTAAATGTTAATTCTGATTCCACCAGCTTTGTGACATTGGACAGTCACTTAACCTCTGTGTGCTTTTGTTTCCTAATCTGTAAAATGTTGTTTTGAGATTAAATGAGCTAACAACAGTACCTGCCACGTGTAAAAACTATATAAGTAGCAGCAGTAGTAGTTATTTTGTCTCCTCTGTACCTTTCTTCCAAACGATTGGGAGGTTTGAATCCCAGATGGACAAAAGAGACTGTGTTTCCTGATGTGGGACCTTCTTGCCTAAATGGGAAGCAATCCTGAGATTGTTCCAGAAGAGAACTAAGAGTGGATGAATGCAGATACTTTGGGGGAAATGGAGTGGGGAGGCTCTCATTAACAAGGGATGTTTCAGCACAGTGGTCCTGGCCCCTGTTCTCTATGTGGAGCTGCTGGGCTGGAAATGTTTCCAGAGTGATGTCTAAGTATGAATACAGTGTTGTAGGGTAAGTGGGTCACAGTGTGTTGGGTAACTCCTTTCACTATGGCCTGGTCTTTCTGGAACAGCTTTTCCTGGGAAAGGACCTGATGGGCAGTGGTTTCCCGACCTAGCATTCTTCTGCTCCACAGACATAATTCGTCCTTTCATTTGCTCCCTTGATTCCCCTGGGTGGACTTGGAAGTTGACCGGGAAACTCAGCTGGCTGTTTTTTGCTTTCCCTTGGCAGAGGGATGCTATGATGGAGGGTTTTACTCAAGTCCTGCAGTTGCATATGGTCAGCCTTGGCTGACTTTATGTGGGGACATTGACCTGGTCGTGGCTGCAAAGGGACTGGACCAACTGTGCTGGTTGGCTCTTAAGGATAGCTCTAGTCATCTGTGTGCAGAAGCCAGTTTTTGAGGTTGCATATTGATTTTTTGAAAACTTTTTTATTAAGGGGGAGTTTTCAAACATAATCCCCGTCACCCAGCTTCAGTAGTTAGCAGCGTGTGTTTCATGTGAACCTGCCTACTGGACAATCTTAATTTCCCTCTAAACATAGTAGGTAGAGTCCAAGACTCAATTTTCTCTTGCAGCTCTCCTCTCCTGCAGCTAGCCTCATTAATGCTGCAGACCTTGGCACTACCAGATTGTCCTGTTTTCAAGGATGGACAGTGTAGCTTGAAGAAGATTTAAAAAAAACCTTTATTTTAAAATAATTTCAAATTCAGAGAAAAGTGAAAAGAATATAATCAAGAACTCTTCTGTACCCTTTACCCAACTCTTAATATTTTGATACATTTACTTTCACATTGTCTTCATCTATGCATATGTGTATAATTATTTTCTGAACCATTTTAGAGTAAATTACAAACGTTGCACTTCTTTATCCCTAAGATGTCTATTTCCTACTAGGAAGGATAGTCTCTTCTCTTATATAACCACTGTACGATAACCAAATCAAGAAATTTAATACTTTTACAATGTTGTTATCTAATTCAGATTTTACAGTTGTCACGATGAAGTTAATTTTCCCCCTTGGTCCAGTATCTCGAGCAAGATGGTGCACTGCATTTAGTTGTCATGTTTCCTCAAATCTGGATCAGTTCCTCAGGCTGTTTTTGTCTTTCTTGATATTTACATCATTGAAGAGTACAGGCCAGTCTTTTTGTAGAATCTCCTTCAATTTGACTTTATCTGCATGATTAGGTTCAGGGCATGCATTCTTGACAGAAGCAGCTCAGAAGTGAGGTGTGTCCTTCTCAGTGCATCATATCAGAGAGCACATGACTCAGCTTGTTTCACTGTTGAGGAAGTTAGTTTTGATCTTTTGGTTAAGGTGCTGTCTGCCATGTTTCTCCACTGCAAAATTACTATTTTCCCTTTACAGTTAAAGAGCAATTTATGGATACTCTGAGACTATGTAAATATCTGTTCCTCATCACACCTTCACCTACATCTGTTGTATCCAATAATGGTTTTACTGTGATGGTTACAAATGCTTTTTTTCCTCATTTCATGATTTCTACATTTATGGGTTGGCATAGTACTGCAAGGAAGAGCTTTCCCTTTTCCTGTATGCATGCATGCAGATATGTATTATCAGTCTTAACTCATGGATTCTCATTTTATTCAATGGGTTATAATTTATTACTGCTGTTATTTTGATGCTCAAAGTGTCCCCAGCTTGTTCAATGGGTACCTCTTCAGGCTTGCTCCTGTATCCTTTTGACATGGCCTCATCATATATATTTGTTGAAACATAATCCACAATAGAATTTACTATATGATAAAGGTGACATTTAAGATCAGAAAAGAAAGGTAAACAAATGGCACTGGGACCATTAGCTAACCAGTGGTTTTCAAAGTGTGGTTCTGAGACTAGCAGCATGGACATCTGGAAACATGTCAGAAATGTAAATTATCAGGCCCTAGCCCAGGCCTACAGAGCTCTGGGGGTGGGGCCCAGCAATCTATATTTTAACAAACCTTCCAGGGGATTCAGACACATACCTGTTTGAGAACCACTGAGCTAACTACTTGGGAAAAAATAAAGTCAAATACCTTAATGCCTTCTGTACACCAACACATGAGATGGTTTTGCTTATTTAGTTTTTTAAACATTTAAGTCTTGAATCAATCTGGAGTTTATTTTGGTATATGGTGTGGGGTAGGGATCTAGTTCTATTTTTTTCCTACTGGTTTTACACATTCTCATTGTTTTCATCAGAGGAGGTGTCAACATCAGGTTGGACATGTCCCTTCTCACTGCTCTTCTTCTTCAAAACTTTCTTGGCTCTTCAACCTTCATTTTTCTTGATAGACTTTATATATATGCATGCATGCACACACATGCACATATCAGACATACACACAGACATGTAAATGTCTCCTTCTGCATCTGTATGTTAAACACCGTGAGTTCACACTGAAACTTCCAATTCAGCCCCACAGGGTTCTTCCTGACCTTCCTCCATTCCATATGAGAACCCCGGCTCTCAACATCATCCATATACTTACGCATTTCCTCAAATCTATAGTACACAGAAGGTGATGTGAGAGTTGCTGCACCCGTAACACTGTGAAAAATGAAATAGACTTGGGAAAGCTCCCTGCTTATGTGCTCTATCTTCCATGTATGGCTCTTTTCTTTTTCCATGTGTGTGTCTCTCAGATTGGAAACAAGGAAAAGAAACAGTTCCCTATTTATTTAAAGATCGTATAAGCAGAGGGTTGTTACGGCACTTTATGTTCCAAGAACACATAAGCCAGTCATGAGCGGTGGACTCCCTCCCTGCCCCTCCATAAGGATGGAGTGTTTTGGTGGGTAGGCCATGGTTTCAAGGAGCTGTGCCCGACAGACAGTGCATGCATTTATTTTAAAGTAAACACAGCACTGTTTTTCCAGTTTTTCAGCTGAAGGATAAATAAAACTCCTAAACCTTGGAACTTGAGTCAGAGGGAGAAGAGAAGAAATTTTTAAAAGATTTCTCTTCAGTTAAAAACAGTTTTAAATTTAAATTTGAGAAGTTATTTACCATTCTTCAGCTGAGGAGAAGGCGGGCAAGGGACAAAAGTGAAAGGCAGAATGTGACAGTACTGTGAGCTGGTGGGGAGATATGTAGGGCATAGATACAAACTCCAGTGCCTTGAATAGGCCTCATGGTAGAAATGGCTGGACCAGTCCTGCTTAGCCAATTAGTTATTTTATGAACCTGGTGAACCACTAAGACCTAGCTATTTCAATCTTGTGGAATGATCACAGTAATACTAGATCCTGAGAGTCTTTCTCTTGCTCCTGAAATTGAAAATTGTTATTTTTTTGGTGGCTGGCTGGTATGGGATCTGCTGAAAACTATTACTATTAATATTTTTTCTGATTACAAAAGCAAAATAAGGGCCGGCCCGGTGGCGCACTGGATAGTGCGCCGCTTGGGAAGCGCGGCGGCGCTCCCGCCCGAGGGTTCGGATCACACGCACCCAAAAAAAGCTAGTAGGGAAACTTGCCAGAATTTGAACCCAGATCTGCCAAAACTCCAAAGTCAGACCATAATTGTGTCTCCCAGTGTGTAAATATCTATCAAATACTTTGTGCACATGTGTGAACATGCCAAACTTTGAATGATTTAAGTATAACCTGTATTTTAATACTTAGGACAGCATCATAAAATTAATTTCTAAATGAATATTGAAATTTATCCAGTTTCTATGTTTAGCAATTGGTGTTAATTTACCTCTCATAAGTGCTAGAAAGGTTCTACAATACCTCCTCCAGCCCTTTGTCACGTGAGTTTTACTACAATTAAAAATAAACAAGCAATACATGCTCGTAAGATTAAGAATATTACTATTAGCATTTTTCTGATTATTATTATTTCGTGCTTATTGTTAAAAAAAGACAAAAGTATTCTGAGTGCTTAGTATGTATCAGGCATTGTTCTGAATTCTCTCTCTCTGTATGTATGTACATATACATATGCATGAACTCCTTTAATCCTCTGTACTGTGACGTAGATTGTATTGCCATCCCTTTTGATGAGGAAATGGAGGCCAAGAGATGTTGTGGAACTTGCCCAGGGTCTTGTGGCAGGGGGATTTAACCCAGGTCTTTTATTCCCAGAGCACCTGCCCACAACCTCTGTATATACTGTCTTACAGTGAAGGAGAAAGTGAAAAATACTTGAAATCCTACTATTCAGATATAATCCTGTTTATATTTTTTTATATATCCTTTGAGTTTTATTATTATTATTTATTTGGTGTATAATCATGTTTGTATGCATGTGTGTATATACGCCTTTTTTTTTTTTCAAAATGGGAACTTATTCATAGTGCTTTGTAACTTGCTTGTTTTCCCCTAGATCAATGAAACTAAATTAGTTTTAATGGCTATGATAATGGTTTTTGTGTTTGTTTTTTTGTTTTGAGTGAATGCATCCACAGATTAATCAATCTTTTTTTTTTTTTCCTTTTTGTCTTTTTTCCTGACCGGTAACGGGATCGCAACCCTCGGTGTCGCGCCCGTACCGCGACCGGCAACGGGATCGCAACCCTCGGCGTCGCGTCCGCACCACGCTCAACCAGTGAGCGGACTGGTCTCTGTATGGGATCTGAACCCTCGGCGGGAGCGCCGCTGCGCTCCCAAGCGCGCACTCTACCGAGTGTGCCACCGGGCTGGCCCTAATCAATCTTTTCTCTTCTTTTTTTGGTGGGAGGTGGCTGGCTGGTATAATATTGAACCTCGGACCTCGGTGTTACCAACACCACATACTAACCAAATGAGCTAACCTGGCTGGTCCCAGTCTTTTCTTGTTGCCTATTTCTACCTTTTTACTATCAAAAGCAACACTTTTTGTTCAGTTCTTGTGAAGATATCTTTGTGGTCCTGTCCATTTTTTTCCTGAGGGTAAATTCCTAGGCATGCAATTGCTGGGTCACAGGGCAAGTGCGTTTCAAGTTTTCGATGCCTGCTGCCTAGGTCTGCTGTAAAGCCTGGGCCAGTTAACACGCTCACCGTGAGTGTGCCCAGGTACCTGTTAATGGCACTGAGTATTGTCAGTCTTTTTAACCCCTGCCAGTCTGTTAAGTGAAAGCAATTTCTTTGTTGTTTTAATTTGTCTTTCTTTTCCTTTCTCCTCTCCCTTTTCTTCTTGAGGCACCTCCAGTTAGAGGTGCCCTCGCTGCTCTGTGCAATTGCTTGTACCAACGTCGCAGTGATGCTAAACCCAATGGTGAGTTCTCATATGCAACTCACTTGCCTTTCAGATTGGATACAACTAATAGATCCCTCCTCCTTGACATGGACACCACACTCAGTTGGTTTTCTGTTTATCTTTTTGGTCACTCTTGTTCAGTTTCCTTTGCTGGTTTTCTTTCTTGCCAGGCTTGAAACACTAGAGTGCTCCAAGTTGGCTTAGTTCTGTGTCTGCCTGTTAATTTATACCCCTTCCTTTCATGAACTCATCTAGCCTCATAGCTTTAAATTTGGTCTCTACACCTACATATGACTCGCAGCCTGGGCCTCTGCCCTGGCAACCCAAGATGGTATTTATGTCTAATTAACATCCTCTAATTAACATGTTAAAATCTGAGCTACCTGCTTTTCCCACAGCTTCCCCCATCTCAAGCAATGGCAGTTCTGTGTTGCTTAAGCTAAAATCGTTGGTGTCCTCCTTGACTTCACTTTTTGTCACAATCCCCATGCAGTCCATCAGCAACTCCTGTCCACATTGCCTTCAAGATATATTCTAGGATTGGACCATTTCTCACTGTGACTGCTGCTATCACCTATGTCCAGGTCACTGTCACTACTCAAATGTTACTGCAAAGGCCTCTAAATGGGTCTCCCTGTACCTGCCTTTGTCTCCCAGCAGCACATGTTCTTTTTTTTTTGGTGGCTGGCCGGTATAGGCTCAAGCCCTAGACTTTGATGTTACCATAACCACACTAACCAGCTGAGCTAACTGGCCAGCCTTCCAGCAGTACATTTTTGAACCCAGCAGCCATAAGAATTCAAAATCATGCTGCTCTTCCAGTGGTAAGTCAAATCATGCTGCTCTTCCAGTGGTTTTCCATCTCAGAGTAAAAACTAAAGTCCTTCCCTACTGGACTACAGAGTCCTCCCTGATCTTCCCGTTAGGTCATCTCAGCCATTCTCCTCCTTTCTCCAGCCCTCCTTCTGGCCCCCAGGTCTGCTTTCGGTTTCTCTGGCCCACTGCCGCATTCTCGCCTCAGGGCCTTTGCATGGCTGCTCCTTCTTCTGGAAACACTCTTCCTTGTGTGTCCTCATGGCTTGCTCCCTCACCCCCTTCCAGTCTGCTCAGGTGTCACCTCAGTGAGGCCTTGACCATACTGCCTTTCTAAAAAGTATACAATGCAATGATTCTTTAAAAGTTTACTGAGTTACACAATTATCACCATGAGCTTTGCCATCACCCCAGAAGATCCCTTCTGCTGATTTACAGTTAATTCCTATTCTCACCCCCAGCTCCTGGCAGTCACTACTTTACTCTCTGTCTCTATAGATTTACCTTTTCTGGACATGGTGTACAAATGGAATCGTACGTACTGTATGATATATTCTCATGTCAACTATACTCTCTTACTTGTGGCTCCTCCTCACCAACGTTCCCTGTTTCCTTTCCCTGCTTTATTTCTTTTTAGCAGTTAACCCCATATAATACTATATATTTTGTTTATTTTTCTCACTTACTGCCCTCTGCAGACTAGAATGTAAGCTCCATGGGGGCAGCATTTGTGAGTGTTGTTCACTCTCATGTGCCACCTCCACCCTGTGCCTACAACACAAAAGCACTAACACACTCATGCACGTGCCATGTTGAAAGACTGACTTTCTCCTCTGATCAGTGAGGATGAATGTCTTTTCTTGTGACTGAGGTCTTCATGGCCAGTGTCGTGGCTCACCTCTGAGGTACAGAGCAGGACCAGCGTAGTGCTGGGTGCCCACTCGGGGAGGCTGTGGCTGAATCTGGGCCCAGCCCCCAAATGCAGGCCTTTGTCTCATTTCACCCTGATCAGGTTGCAGTTACATCAGCAACTACTGTTTTCTTGATTGGCACCAGATGCCAGGCTTTGGGACTTAAAACCATCTTTAATAGTCTCCGAAAAGCTCTGTGTATTGCTTTTCATCATCCTGCACCTCAGGCAGATATGTCCAAGCCAGAACCTCAAGGAATTCCCAAAGAAGCCAAAAGCTACCCCCTCCCCTGGCCCCACACCCCCAACTTCTCAAAGTTACAGCTGGGCCCATTTTGTGACTTGGTGTCAGCCGAGAGCTGTTTGAAAGAAAAGGTCCTTTTAGCCAGGAGTCTCGAAAAGTAAACATACAGGACCTGCTGCAAATGTGCAAACAAACCTGCTCTCACGGCTGAGAGGCTGCCTTGTGTAACCTCATTTGAAGAAAGAAGAAAAGCTTTCTGTCAGGAGTCCCCTCCCCTGGACAGGGCTGCCTCAACGTATGGCTGCTGCCTGTAGAGTGTTCTGCAAGGGTGTCGACTTTGGAAGTCGGTGTACCTCATGGGAACATGTATTTGAGCAAAGGGTGATTCCACCCCTCAAAAAAGTTGAATCCTGGCCAGGGCGGTTACTCTGTTCTTTTTCTACAGCTATTTTGTATCCTTTTCCATTTTAGTCTATAGTGGGTGGTCAAGACATTTTTTTCCCTTTTCTTTTTTCCTTCTTAGACTTCAGAATTTCTCAATGTTGGATCAGAGTTATGTGTGAGAAGAAATTTCCTTCTCTGTAGAGCTTTTTCTTAGGATTGTGAGATTTGCCTGCAGCAGGGGAAGGGCCTGAAGTTTATTTCCAGCAGTCCCACAATAAATACCTTTGAGTGCTGAGCTAGATGCTAGTTTTAAAGCATGGACAACATCACCATCCTCCTAGAATTTAGGAGCTAGAGAGGAAAACAGATAGATGTTGAACAGACAAATGGTACAAACTATTCCAGCTGTGACATGTGATGGGGGAAAGTTCAGGATGCTCTGGGAATGCATGATGGGGAACTTAACCTAGTCTGGGGGTGGTGGTATCAAGGAAGGCTTCCTGGAGGAAGTGACAGCTGGACACCAGAAGGATGAGAAGGGATTGCCCAGGAGAACAGGAGAAAGGCATTCCTAGCTGAGGGAACAGTGTGTGGGAAGCTTTAAGGCAGGAATGAGCTGGGTATAGTCGAGTTTCACAGAGAAGGCCCTGGGGCCAGGCAGGCAGGGTGCATGAGAGCGCCTTAGGACTAAGACCAAAGGTGGCAGGGAGGAGACAGGTGCTGGGTCAGTGCTGTCCAGGAGAAGCATAAAGCGAGCCACATCTGTAATTTAAAATTTGAAAAAAAAAAGTAAAAACAGAAACACAGGTGAAATTAATTTTAATAATATATCTTAGTTCCACATATCCAAAATGTTACCATTTTAACATATTATCAATTTAAAGAAAACTATTGATGAGATATCATACATCCTTTCTTTAGTATTGGGTCTGTGAAATATGGTGTGTCTTTTACACTCACAGCACTCAAGTCTGGATCAGCCACATTTCAAGTACTCAGTGCCACATGTGGCTTGTGGCCCCCACATTGCATGGTACAGGTCTAGAGGCTGAGTCACTCAAGGGAGACTTGGGAAACTTCTCTTCTAAATCAGCTTATTGTTAGTGTAGGACTGCATTGTTTGTAAAGTTCTAGAAACTTCTTCCATTCCTCTTGAGCTGGTCCCACGGAGGCATTGGGCCATCTCCTGGAGAACTGTGCTGTTTCTAAGCAGCCACCCAGCAGTCAGGTCCTAAACTGACAACTGCTAAAGGCATGAAACAGTAGCCTTGACTTGGTGATAGGAAAATGATACCATTGCCTGGTCATGAGCTGTTCTTCCTCTGGCCAAAAAGAAAACTGAAACATTTCCTCTGATGTTAGGTCTGTGCTCTGTGCCAGTCATTTGAGAGTGGCTCCCCTGATCGTCCATTCTAGTCTTGCATGTTCTCCCAGGGGAATAGCATTAACATCAAACATTTGTCTCATTGGTGTGTTTGATTTTCCCTTTTCCTTCAGTCTGCTAGGATTCTTAGAGTATTTTTCTTAGGGTAGGAGACTTATTCTTGTAAGAGAGTGGTCTGTCGGGAGGGAAAGTGATCCCGGACCAGAGTAAGTGTGCCACGGTTACACAAGCAGCACAATTAGTGCCACTGTTAGATGAAGAGTGAGGATTTTCACTTTAGTGCTGCCGGCCTGGCCTGGGGGTTGCTGTTTATTACCTGCAGAACAGTAAGGCACACATTTTTCAGAATGTGATGTCTGTGTCCCTTCCTTCCTTCTTTCCTCCCTTCCTCCCTCCTTCCCTCCCTCTGTCTCTCTCTCTCTTTCTCCCTCTCTCCTTCTCTTAATGTTTATTTACACATGTACTACATGAATTCATTCTCTTGGAGGGGGACATTATAACAAAGGCTAAATTCAACTTGAACATGCTTCTCCCTCAATCCCTAAATCCTCCTCAGTAGATAGATTGCTTCTATATATGTTTTTTTTTTTTTTTTTTTTTCTTTTTTCGTGTCCGGCAACGGATCGCAACCCTCAGTGTTGCGCCCGTACCGGACCGGGACCGGCAATGGGATCGCAACCCTTGGTGCTGCGCCCACACCTCGCTCAGCCAGTGAGCGGGAACCGGTCTGTATGTGGGATCCGAACCCTCGGCGGGAGCGCCACCGCGCTCCCAAGCGGCGCACTGTAGCAGTGCGCCACCGGGCCGGCCCTATGTTTTTTTTTTTTTTTTTTTTTTTCTTTTTTCGTGTCCGGCAACGGATCGCAACCCTCAGTGTTGCGCCCGTACCGGACCGGGACCGGCAATGGGATCGCAACCCTTGGTGCTGCGCCCACACCTCGCTCAGCCAGTGAGCGGGAACCGGTCTGTATGTGGGATCCGAACCCTCGGCGGGAGCGCCACCGCGCTCCCAAGCGGCGCACTGTAGCAGTGCGCCACCGGGCCGGCCCTATGTTTTTTTTTTTTTTTTGTATCTTTTTTTCTTTTTTTGCTTCTATATGTATTTTTAAAGATTTGTTGAAAAATCAAAGGGCAGAGCTTTGGGTCTAGGATGACCTCAATTTTGCATTTGTAGTTTTTTGTGTTTGTGCTAGTGTGTGCAGGTACAACGACTTCATAGAAAGTTGTAAAATGTGGGTGATATCATAAGGAAGGAATTTGGAATGTGTGTGTTTGTGAAATATGTGTCAGATTTTACCTTTGTATATTTGAATTTTTTATAATGAGCATGTTAGTTTTTAAGTTATATTGTGAAGACAATATTATATAGCATAAATGGGAAAAAGTTTTAAACTTTATATTATGGAAAATTTCAAACATAAATAAAAGTAGAGAGAATAGTATAATGATCTGTCCTGTACCAATTATCCAGCTTTATTTTATTTTATTTTTTGGGTTTTTTTTTTTTTTGGCACCTGGCTGGTATGGGATAGAACCCTTGACCTTGGTGTTAGCAACACTGTGCTCTCTAAGCACTATCCAGCTTTACTGATAACCAGCACATGTCCAGTTGTCTTTCATCTTTAGTCTCCACCTTTTGGGGAGAAGTATTTGAAGGAAAATCTTAGACATCATGTCATTTCATTTGTCAGCACTTCTGTATACATGTCTAACTGACATGGAAATTACAAAAGAGTATCCACTATGCAATTGATGGAAATTGAAAAAATAAAATCTTTATTTCATGATCTTACTCTTCAAATATAACTTAACATTTTCCCCTGGTTTATTTATTTCTTTGCCCTTTTATATACTTGTTTTTCCATAGTTTTAATAATAGGGTGTGTTCTGTAATATCATTTTTTAAATTTAACGTTATAGTAAGAGTAATTTTCCATGTTGAACACTCCTTCTAATCATTAATCCAACTCTTAATTGGGGCTTAATATTTCACTCATCTGAAATTGTAGTTTATAAAAAAAAGTTTTTAAAAAGGGGAATTTTTTAAAAGCAGAATTTTAACCATGAAAATAATTTTCTAGGAGGGCTCCTACATTTTGCTATGCAAAGAACATTTAAAAGGAGGTTTGTTGTTGAAAGCTTTCCTCAGCTGTGTTTATAAACATGGCTTTGATACTGGGCAACCGAGGTAGGTGGTGTGGTTGCTGAGGTTTCCTGAGGTTCCCTGAGGGCACAGAAAATGCATGATCTGTTAAAGCTGGGCAGGTCTGGGAATAGAGATTAATGGAGTGATGAGAACTTTCCCTCCCTTTAGGGAAGAGGAGCCCTAATGACGAGGAAGCAGTAACTGATGTGAACTGACAGTTCTGAACAATTCTGAAGACTTACGTTTCCCAGATCTGTATTTATTTCCCCTAAATCGCTTAAAAAAATTTAAAGTATGCTACAGCTTCACAAACGGTAGAGATTTACCAAGACAGATGAAGCCTTTGTATCATGTTTTGAGGGGATCCTCAGCTGATTCGAGAGACTCTGTATTATCAGGACCGTATTAGAAGGGGGTGACTGGGCCGGCCTGGTGGCGCACTTGGTAGAGTGCAGCGCTTGGGAGTGCGATGGCGCTCCCGCCGCGGGTTCGGATCCCATGTAGAGACTGGTCCGCTCACTGGTTGAGCGCGGTGCGGGCGCGACACCGAGGGTTGCGATCCCGTTGCCGGTCGCGGTACGGGTGCGACACCGAGGGTTGTGATCCCGTTACCGGTCACGAAAAAAGACAAAAAGGAAAAAAAAAAAGATGGGGGTGACTAAATAACAAATCTGAAGAGTGTGCGCATGTGCACTTTTTTTAAGTAGAGAGGGATGTGTGTAGCTGCGTGGGCTTTGGCTATAGGACATTCTGAATCAAGAGAAATAAGGATGGCCCTGAATGAAGAATCTGTCGTTCTGAAGTGAAGATGCAGGTGCATGATCTATTCTTCTTTCTTGTTGTTGGAGGGGTGTTGTCCCTCTTCCTCCTATCTAAGGGCTGACTCCCTTGCTTCGGAGTCCACCTTTTGCTGCCTTCTCAGGAATCCTTCCTGATTTTCCTCTCTGGATACTCTTCTCTGTCTTTTTTGCAAGGTTGTCTTCATCTATTTGATTATTAAAGGTGAGAGTTTCCTAACATTTCATCCTCTTCTTCCAGGCTCTCATCCCCACTCATACCTCCTCCCTGTGCATAACCACCATACACAGGTGACCCACGGATTGGAATCTCCAGCCCAGACCTCTCCTGTGAGCTCCCTTCCCACATGCCTGATGACTCTCTTGGTATTTCCTTGTGGATATGACAGAAGTACCTCAACATGTTCAAATCTGAACTCATCACCTCCTCCCCAGACTTGGTCCTATCCTAGTATTCCATTTTCCTCTATTTGCCCAGTTAAGTAAGTCAGAAACCCGAGAGTTGTGAATGATACCTCTATCCCTCTTGCCCACCCACTTCTCTTATCTATTTTCAGGTTCTCTTGGTTTTTACCTTTGTTAAGTCTGCCCACTTCTCTTGCCTACACTTCTGCTACCCTTTCCTGGTCATCGATGGTTTTTGTCTGCAGCCTTTTGTCTGTTCCGCCTATATCTGCCCTTACTTCCCTGCTGTTTGTTTTCCACACTGTAGACAGGATGATTTTTGAAAACATGAAGCTGATCTTGTCACACCTTGATTAAAAACCCTTAAGTACTGTGCTGTTGTTCTTAGGTTAGAGAAAGACTCTCTAATGCAGCTGGCCCACGAGGCACTGCAACTTCTGGTCACCACCTGGCTGTCCTGCCCCATTTGAATCATGTTGCATTCCAGCTCTGCTCATCTCTCTTCAGTCTCCTGAGTGCATCCAGCTCAGTGTGCCATAGGGCCTTTGCACAGGGCATTTCCCTGCCTGGAATGCTCTTCCTCCCTGCCCTAGCCCACCCCTCAACCTGCCAGCTGTCTGCTTGAAGCTTCAGATCACTGCTGAGTTGTCAGTTCCTCAGGAAATTTCCTAATGCCCTTACCAGGCCATGTGGCCAGCCACTCATGGGACTGTATTTCTCTTGTATGAAACCTTTTCACAGTTGCAAGTTTATATTTCTTTGTGAGATTATTTAGTTAATTCTACTTCTCGCACTGAATTGTGAGGTTCCTAAAAGTAGGGACTATGTTGATTTCCATTCTCTATTATAACCCAGCTTCTAGCAGTGTCTGGCAGATAGTGGGCATTCAGTAAATGTTTCTTGAATAAATGAACAAGAAAGAGAGAGAGAAAAGGAAAAGTTTATAAATTGGCTTTGTAAAATGAAGCTATGAGCAGTTTTCAGAAGTTCATGGAAAGATTTGTATTATCCTCTAATCCCATTTTTCACGAACTTTTTGAAGTATCCTCGTATTTTCTCTAGAATAGTTAGTGCAACTGCCAGTAGATGAAAACTTTAATTTAGAGAGGATAAAGTGTAGACTCCCAGCAGCAACAAAAAGAGGAGGCCTCAAGGCCAAGGTAGACTCTTCCTTATGCCCTGCATTCTGGGAGGACCCCGCCAAGGTGTGAGTGTTGGGGGCTGAGAGGGGTGGATGAAGCAGAGTCAACATTAGTACCCCCACAGGAATTCCAGTGTTTACAACCTGATGCTGGCTTGGTAGAAAAGACTTTCTCTTGTTAGGCTCTGGCTAAGGTTGGAAGCCAAAGACATCGTACAACAGCAAATCCTGGAAGCTTCTGGCTTCCTTTACTGCAAAGGGAATGTGAAAGAGCATTCTCTTTAACCCTGGGGTAGACTCCAGCCTGTGTGTATCTGAGTAACAGGGAACCGGGGAATGGAAAGGAGACTGTTTACTCTCTGCCCTTCTGGAATTTCCTCCGGTTCCGTTCCTCTGTACACCAGTGTTTCGCAGGTATGTGTAGCATGAACACCGACCTGTTAATGAATGCCCTGCTTATTTTCACTTTCTTTTGATGGGCCTGTGGGATTAAGGGCAGAGGGAGGCAGGAAGAAGGAGGTTTGTTCCACTGAGCAGCTCTGTTAAGGCCAAATCAACCCCATCTTCATCAGTCTTCAGACTCTTAACCCAATAATACTTGGTTTCCTTAAAAGTATCCTACTTTGCGTCTTGTTTCATTTTTCTCAAATTTCCGTCCTTACATTTGTATTGCGTATGAGGACGAAAAAGAAAGCAGAAACTGTTTTTCCTTTTAAAAGATGTATGTGCATGCACAGATGTTTTGGTGATGTGGGAGTGGGGAGGGACAGTGATGATTAAAGACCCCTAAACTAGGTCATTGTTTCATTCACCATTGTGAAACTGTCCAGGCTAGAGTTCTGAATATCGTAATGGACTCACATTATAGTAGCATGGTTTGGCAGGTACAGTTTCTATATTTTTTCTTTTGTTGGAATAAGGTAGGCAACTTCCATGCCCTATTTGTCTATACTACTTAGTACCATATGCAAACAGCATATTAAAAAATCCAAGTCAAAGAAGGGAAAAAGCAATTCTCAGAAAAACATTACTCATCCTTCTTGCATGTACCAACTCTTCTCAATAGGAAATTATTAACCTGAAGCCACTCACAAATCCGAAGCTTTGAAGTGAGGAAAACTAAGAGTAGTTATTCCCCAAACAGTTTGACTGTATATTTTCTACCTTTTTGTATTTCAAACTATGTATGTAATGTTGAATTCTTGTAAGTTTTTTAGTTAGTTTACAGTTGCCGTGTGCCCATCACCCAGCTCAGCAGCCACTACCTACTCCTGGCCATTCCTGTCTCATCCGACTTTCCACCCCCCCTCCCCGCTGGGCTAATTTTATGTAAATCTCAGATACATTTCATCTACAAATATTTTAGTATGCATCTCTAAAAGATAGACTCTGAAAAATCATAACCATGGTGCCAGTTTCATACCTAAAAAACTTAATGGTAATTATTATTATTATTATTTATTTATTTATTAATTATTTTTTTTAAAAGATGACCGGTAAGGCGATCTTAACCTTTGACTTGGTATTGTCAGCACCACGCTCTCCCAAGTGAGCCATGGGCCAGCCATCCCTATATGGGATCCGAACCCATGGCCTTGCTGTTATCAGCACCACACTCTCCTGAGTGAGCCACGGGCCGGTCCCCCAAAAAACTTAATAGTAATTATTTAACATCATGAACTGTCTAATCAGTTTTTACATTTTCCCAGTTGTCTTATAAAAGTGCTTTTTTTTTTTTCCCCTCTACCATCTGTTTGTCTGAATCAGAATCCAAACAAGGTTGATATGTCTCTTAAGTCTCTTTTAATCCAAAGGTTCTCCTTCCTTTATTTACCCCTTGGAATTTGTTGTCATAGAACTGGACAGTTTGTCCTGTACAGTTTCCCACATTTTGGATTTTTCTGTTTGTATCCCTGAAGTGTGGTTCTATGTGTCCCTCTGTCCCTCTGTGTTTCCTGCAAGCTCATGGGTAGATCTAGAGGCTTGGTCTGATCTGGGTTCTCTTTTTCCCTCTTTGGTGTGGTGGTTTGTATTTCCATCAGGAGGCACTTGGAGTCTGGTTGTCTCTCTCAGTTTGCTGGCTTTTAAAGGGTTCTCCTGGTGTGGTCCTTGAGATTTCCCAGAATCTCTTCCCCAAAATTCTAATATCCAGCCTTTCTGCTGCCTGTCAACTTCCATAAAGTAGCATTACAAGGTATTGGTAACCAATTGGTACTTAGAACAGAACAAAAGGGCGCACTCCTATAACCAAAGAAGTACCTTTGGTGATTGCTGGGGTTAGCATGAGTTCAGGCCTTTGGCTTTCTCAAGGGAACTAAAGTCTCTTGCCAGTGGAATATTTTCATTATATATGTTTCATTTGGTTCTAATCGAATCTGACTTCGTCCAGCCTTGCTCTGAGTTGGCACTTTTGGCAGCCCCTGACCATGGTTTGCACAAAGCTTTGATTCTAAGAGACCAGTGAGCCTGTGGGGCCTGGCTTATGTGGTTGGTGGGGAGTCCTGGGTCTTTCCTAACACATGCTAGGGAGGAGGCCAAGGTGTGGAGTCTTCTTAGATGCTGTGTTCCTGGAAGATACTGCTGTTGCTCTGGCACAGGCTGCCATCTGCTCTTGCTTGGATTATTGCTGTGACCTCCCCCCTGGTCTTGCCTGCTTCAGCCCTTGCTCCTCCTGCAGCCAGAGTAATGGTGCTACAACAGAAGTCACATCCCTTCCTTGCTCAAAACCCTCTAATGGCACCTGATCTGGTGCAGAGTAAGTGCCAAGGACCTTGTGAGAACTCCAAGGCCTTAACTCGTGGGCTCTGGTTACCTTCTGCCGTTATCTCCTGCTCCTCTCTTCCCTCACTACACTCTAGCCACACTGACCTCTCTGCCTAGAATATTCTTCCTCCAGATTACCTACGTGGCTTCCCCACCCTTCTTTAAGCCTTTGCTCAATTGTCACCTTCCCAGTGAGACTTTTCCTTACCACCCCAAATCCTCCTCCAACCATAGCATTCTCCATCCCTTTTCCTGTTTTATATTTTCCTCCTACACTCGCCACCTTTTTTTTTTTTTTTTTTTTTTTTTTTTTTTTTT
>NW_007726465.1:524263-550025 GCF_000696425.1 Galeopterus variegatus
TTTTTATATTTTCCCCCTCCCCCCCCCCCCTTTTTTTTTTTTTTTTTTTTGTCCTTTTTGTGACCAGCCACACTGCACTCAGCCAGTGAGTGCATCGCGCCGGCCATCCCTATATAGGATCCGAACCCGCAGTGAGAGCGCTGCTGCACTCCCAGCGCCTCACTCTCCTGTGTGTGCCACGGGCTCGGCCCGCACTCGCCACCTTCTAACAGATTACACAATTTACCTTTTTTCTTTTTAAAAAAATTCCTATTGTTTGTTTCTTCCAACTGGAATATAAGTGTCTCAGGAGCATAGATTTTTGTCCATCTTGTTCCTGTGGAATCACAGTGACTAGAGTAAGTAGGTGCTCTGCGCATGAACTGCATGAATACAGGTATAGCTTTCTGTGCTAAATCTGATCCTACTTATGGAAATTGACTTCCTGCACCCACTTTTTCATGGACTTCTTGATTTTTGAGCGATACCTCCAGAGGCAATAGTAAGACATGCTGGAAGAGAAAGGGGCTTTGTGGAGTCATCAGTGCGGCTGCAGTGAGACCAGAGGGCCCCAGAGGTGAGGTGGCTAAGGCTGCTATTTATAACTAAGATTCCCGTATGTGTTTTCCAGCCACACTTATGCCTTTCAGCCTCCCCTGTATGCTCGAATCTGTCACTCAATTAGCTAATGGTTTCTTTAGTCCCTTTATGCATTGTAGGGCTCCCCTGGCTCAGGCTGGTTTTTCTTTTTTTTTTAAAAGAGAATAATGGGGTGTTCTGTTCTCAGAGGTTTAACTTTTTTAATAGCCTTGTCAATTAAAAAAAATCTTTTTCCAACTTTTCATTATGAAATTTGTGAACATACAGAAGAAATGAGAGATGCAGTGAACATCCAGACGACCTCTGCCTACGTCCAACATTTAACATTTTGCCGCATTTGTTTTATCTATATGTGTGAGTGTATGGCTGTGTTTCCTTTTTTTTTTTCTTTAATCATTTGAAGGTAAAGTGCAGATATCATGACACTTTACTCCAAAAAACTTCAGCCCGTTCTCTTATAAAACCACTTGAGAATAAGTGCAGATATCAAAATCTATTCTTGCATCTCCCAAGAATAAGAACATTCTTATATAAAACCATAATACCTTATTATTGAATCTATGAACATTAACAGTAATTTCAGACACCATCTAATATCCAGTCTGTATGCAAATTTCTCCAATTGTCCTAAGAATTTTTTTCACAAACCAAGGTTTACTCAAAATTCATGTATGGTATTTAGTGGATATGTTTGTTTAAATCTAGAAGAGTCTCCCTCTGCCCTCCTTTTTTAAAAAAATGAATTTAACATTGACTTTTTCAAGAGTCCAGTGTTGTTTGTCCTGTAGATGTCCCACATTCTGGATTTGTGTGATTGCTTCCAAATGGTATCATTTAACCTGTTTCTCTGTCCCATTATTTCATATGAACTGAGAAGTAGGTTCATAGCCTTGATTAGATTCAACGTAAGGGCTTTTAGCAAGAGGACTTTTAAAAATCTTTACATTTTTTTAATTGAAGTGTAATTGATTATACATATTTTGGGGTACAATGTTGACTACCATTATTTATCTACTATATATTATGATGAAATCAATATTAGTACCATATTCATTATTACAAATCATAATTATTCTTTGTGCCCCTTAACCAATTTCTCCCTAACTCCCCTCTGCCTCTCCCTTTCCCACCTCTAGTAACTATAGATTTGTTTCCTCCTTCTGAAAGTTGAATGTATTATTGTCTGCCTTCCTTCCTTCTTGGCACCCACTTATGAGTGAGGACATGTGGTATTTCTCTTTCTGTGTCTGGCTTATTTAACTTAATATAATTTTCTCCAGGCTCATCCATGTTGCTGCAAATGGTGGAATTTCATTCTTTTTTATGGCTGAGTAGTATTCCATTGTACGTGTATACCACATTTTCCTTATCCAGTTGTCCATTGATGGACATTTAGGTTGGTTCCATATCTTTGCTATTGTAAATAGATCTGCGGTAAACATAGGAGTGCAGGTATCCCTTCCACGTGATGATTTCCATTCCTTTGGGTATATACCCAGAAGTAGGATTGCTGGATTATATGGTAATTCTATCTGTAGTTGTTTGAGAAACCTCCATACTGTTTTCGATAATGGCTGCACCAATTTACAGTCTCACCAACAGGGTAGAAGAGTTCCCCTTTCTCCACATCTTTCCCAGTATTTGTTATTCTCAGTCTTTTTGATAATGGCCAGTCTAACTGGGTAAGATGGTATCTCAATGTGGTTTTGATTTGCATTTCCCTGATGATCAGTGATGCTGAGCATTTTTTCATGTACCTGTTGGCCATTTGTATGTCTTCCTTTGAAAAATGACTAGTCAGCTCCTTTGCCCATTTTTTAATTGGATTATTTGTTTTTTTACTGTGAAGTTGTTTGAGTTCCTTGTATATTATGGATATTAATCCCTTGTCAGATGTATAGTTTGCAAATATTTTCTCCCATTCTGTATGTTATCTTTCTGCTCTGTTGATTGTTTCCTTTGCTGTGCAGAAGCTTTTTAGTTTGATATAATTCTGTTTGTTTATTTTGTCTTTTGTTGCTTGCAGTTTGAGAGTCTTATTCATAAAGTCTTTGCTCAGTCCTACTTCAAGTGTTTCCCCTACGTTTTCATTTAGTAGTTTTATAGTTTTGTTCTTATACTTAAGTCTTTAATACATTTTGAGTTGATTTTGGTATATGGTGAGAGGTATGGGTGGTCTAGTTTCATTCTTCTGCATATGGATGTCCAATTTTCCCAGCAGCATTTATTGAAGAGGCAGTCTTTTCCCCAGTGTATGTTCTTGTTGCCTTTGTCAAAGATCAGTTGGCTGTAAGTATGTGGGTTGATTTCTGGGTTCTTTATTCTTTTCCATCGGTCCGAGTACCTGTTTTTATGCCAGTACCATGCTATTTTGGTTACTGTAGCTTTGTAGTATAATTTGAAGTCAGGTAGTGTTATGCCTCAGCTTAAGTGTGTTTAGCAAGAGGACTTTAAAAGTGACATTGTGTGCTTCATACTGTATCACATCAGGGAGCATGTGGCATCAGGTTATCTTGTTCTTAGTGACACTAAATTTGATCACTTGGTTATGATGATGATGGCCAGAGGTCTCTCTGACTCTCTTTTTAGTAAATACATCAGTGGGGGGTTATGTTCTCGAAAGTTTAGTTTAAAGAGAAATGACTTCCTTCTCCCCCACTGGCTTTTTTTGAAGGTAAAATATATTTCAAAGAGTTGTAAGGTAACTTCCGAGATTACAAGTACATAACGATTTTGCTTGAGACGGTTAGTGGGTAAACTAAATAGAAGAGCTAAGTTGGAGCTTTGATATGAGACCATGGAAAGTAAAATTCAGGTTAGGCCTCTGGCTTCTGTCAGAGGACCATGGCAGTGTGGTTGTCACGGAGATCGAAATTAGCAGTGAGAGGGCTTGGGTTCCTCCACCTTCCTGTTGAACATTATCATCCCTCCAGGAAGGACGGAAAAGCATACCCACACTCCATTTATAAAATGATGGCCTTTGAGATATTGGAAAAGGAATCCAGGAGCTCTTCTAGAATGCTCATCCTTGCACACTTCCAACAGCAGTGTACTGAATCCAAAAGCCTGGCCATCTTTAGGCTGTCCTAGAAACAAGATGAGAAGACAGTCCATCCTTGCAGTGGTTATTTGGCTTACTTTGGAAGATGTTGTGGAGTTTGTTGCTGTAATCTAAAAAGGTCTCAGAAAGGTGAAGAGAAGAGCAACTGTAAAATGAATGAGAAGTTAGACGAGGAGAAATCAGAACTCTTCAGCCTAAAAACAGGAAGTCAACAGGGAGATAATAAAAACGATGGAGTATTAGGAGCTTACTAGGTGCCATTTAATTCTTTACAAGTGTCTTCTGAAAAAGATTCTGTGTTGCAGGTAGGGAGACCAATGCCTAGGTTAAGCAATTTGCTTAATGCCGCACAGCTCTTAGGTAGCAGAACTGAGATTTGAAACCAGGGTGCCTCACTGCACCTGCCCTCTTAACCCCTGTGCTGTATTGCTGGAGACTTATGCACTGGATCTCAGCATGACGGAGTAGGGAGACACTCCCTGACTTTGGGAGAAAACAACAACAACAACAGTAATAAACATTTCTAACCTCATAGTTTCAGTGGGTCAGGATTTGGGAGTGGCTTAGCAGGGCAATCTGCCCTGGGATCTCTCAGGAGGTTGCCGTCAGTATGTTGACGGGGCCACCGTCATCTGAAGGCTTGCCTGGTGGTGGCTTCACATCCAGGATGGCTCACTCACATGGATGGCACGCAGTGCTGGTGCTTGAAAGGCCTCACTCATCTCTTTCCCACACTCCTTGGCTTTTGAAGGAACTAGTTTCCGAGTTACAAGTGTTATTTTGTAAAAACATTTAGAACTCACCAAGACCCTTGGTGAAACTGAATATAGCAGCAGACTCAGAAAAGAGACCCACTGCAGGGAAGAGAGGTTAAAGGAAGGGAGAGATGCTTGAGAGAGCTTGAAAACCTGAAGGGTGACTGGTTTCTACCTTATTATAATAGATATTTGAGTGGATTTAGGTTTTTCTGCTGTGTTCTTAAAGGGCTGTGTCTGTTTATTAGATTTGGACAGGATTTTTTCCGGGACTGGGGGTGGAGGGCAGTGGTTGTCTCTAGAAAGTGCTCAAATTTGCCTTAGTGCTTATGGAGACACTTATTCATTCATATGTGCCCTGTTCTAGAAAACAGTAAGATACTTTATAATAGTACAATAACAACTAAGGGATAAAATGAAGTGTGGATTGGATGGGGTCGGAGGGGAGGGAAGTCTGAATATGTGGCCCTTCCCTAGGCTGGCTTCATAGGGTGGGAGGTGTGGAGGGGGACATATGCTGTGGAGTCCTCATAGGTGCTGGTTGTCTCTTGGTGGGATTGAATAGCCCTTTGCTGGAGGCCATAGCTCCTAACTGGTCTGGACTGAGCAGCACTGAAGTGTTAAGTATTCAGGCTGAATACTGGACAGAAGCAATTCAGTGTGACAGACCAGGCTCTGTGGTAGCCTCAGGGGTGTGAGTGCAGCGCTTCCAGCCTGCCAAGGCTTTGGCGCTTCTGTCTCGGGTCAGTTTGTTGGTGCTGAGTCTGCCTAGTGTCCTAGGGGCTGGGTGACTGAGCTGCAGCTGGCCTCAGTCATCCAGCCAGGTGTGGCTGATCTCTCCTTATGTGACTCAGGGGGCTAATGTGCTTGTATTGAACTCTTATTGTTTAAAATTTTTTTCCCCCTTATTTCAAGGTGATGATACATTTTCAGAATTGAAAATTAATTAATTAATTAATTTGGTGGCTGGCTAGTATAGGGATCAAATCCTGGACCTTGGTGTTATTAGCACCATGCTCTAACCAAGTGAGCTAACTGGCCAACCTCCCAGGATTGAAAATTTAGAAAATACATTTTAACACAAATAAAAGAATAAGCCCCGGCAATCCCTCTTCTAGAGATGGTTGCTGTTGATATGTCCTTAGGGTCTCCTGACCTGTTTCTGTATTTTTCACCACTCTTCTTTCTGTGGTTATGGGGGATACTACTTGCCACTAATTTCTCCCTCTGTATGTCATCAATATCCCTACTCTTTCCTCATGGTCCTGCAAGTATAAGCAAACAAATAAGTCAGTAATGTAAAAATTATGTAGCTAACCTCATGGTATAAAATGTTTAGAAAAAAAGTACACCTTTTCCAGCAGCCTGATACAACAGTGATTACCATTAGACCTGTTCTTTCCCACTCTTTTTTCCATGCCACGAGACAAATTTGAAGATGCAGAAAAGCATTGCCAAGGAAGCCAGAGTAGCTGGAATGGGAGCTTCTGATTTGCAGAATTGTAACTCGGGGTGCATTTGCTTTAGTCCTTCCATGTTGCCTTTTGTGCCCACCAGTGGAGAACACGCAGCTGACCCTGAACCTGCAGACAGAGAACAAAGGCAGCGTTGTCTCAGGTGGAGAGCTGACAATTTTCCTGGACGGGCCGACTGTTGATCTGGGAAGCGTGCCTAATGGCAGTGCTGTGACAGACGGTGAGTGCTGCCCAGCTCCCTAGGGCTGTGCTGGGACAGGGCGGGCCCGGCAGGGGGCAGGAGGTGCTGAGAGCTTGGTTCTCCACTAGGTGTCCTGGTTTGGGTACTGCTCAGCCAGTCCTGGCCCATAGCTAGCCCTGACTCTTCTTTGAAGCCCGGATCAAAATCACAACATGATTTCTCTGCTTTCTGATCAAGGACCAAAATCAATGTTAAGTCTTTGTAAGCATGTTGTTGTTTGGTTTGAGAGCAGAGAAAAACATCTTTTCATCCCACATGGACTTTGGAAAATAAAATGTCTTTATGGAAGATGTGACTTTGGTCCATTTTTCTTATTTTCAATACAGTCAAACTTCCTGGGGGCGGTGTCGAAGGTGTTTTTGTTTATGAGATGGC
Organism: Galeopterus variegatus; assembly: GCF_000696425.1. Classification (NCBI taxonomy): domain Eukaryota; kingdom Metazoa; phylum Chordata; class Mammalia; order Dermoptera; family Cynocephalidae; genus Galeopterus; species Galeopterus variegatus. Next base: position 530,750 of record NW_007726465.1, read on the forward strand.
ATTGGTGGGAAGAGGACTGCTGTCCTTCTAGAGATACATGTTAGCAAAATACAGACAGAAGCAGGGACATTGGAGAGTGTCTCCTGCTCTGTCCTGAATGTTGGTAGTTTGTTTCTTTTGATCTAGTCCGAAATTAGTTACCTTTGGATCTAGCAGGAAATTATTTCATGAAGTCTGAGGTCTGAAGTGGTTTGGGTTTCTCGTAATTTTCCTCATTAAATGTTTTGTTAGATGTGATGTAACTATGGTACTTTCCGGGCCCCAAACAGGCTTTCTGTAGCTTCAAGGGGGTGAAATTTGAATTCTAATTCAAGGACAGCCGGGTTGGATGGGCCTTGACTGCTGAGAAAAATCTTTCAACTGGACTGAGTGGTGCTTCAGGTACTTTGGTGCATGGAGGAAAACATGCATCATTCACTCGTTCAGCACGTATGTACATCATAGAACACCTGGTGAGTACTTGGTCTTAGACCAGGTGCTATCCCGATGGCAGTGGGCACAATTCACACGGTCTCTACTCCTTGAAGTTCATAATCTACTTGGTGAGGACAGGGGAAGTTAGACATCAAATGAGTAAACATACAAATTACACAACTGTAACTGTGACAAAAGCTATGAATGAAAAGCTTGGGGTGGTATGAGATTCATGTACTTTGGGGGATCTCATCTAAACTGGGGGGTCAGGGAAATTTTCTCTGAGAAAACTGAGACCTGGAGTATTGAGGGGCTGAGACAGGCCAAGATAGGGGTATGGGTGTGCGGTGGCATCGCCTGGGGTGGAAACAGAGGTGGTCAGGGTGGCTGGATCACGGGGAACAAAGAGAGTGGTGGAGGTGAGGCAGGACAGGCAGGTTGACTCATCACACAGCCTTGAAGACTTGAACCTCACCTGAGAAGCAGAAAGCTGTTGAAGGGTTTCAAGTGGAAGAGTATCATGATTTCATTTGGCTTTTCAACAGCTCTATGGTCGTGTTATGGAGAAATGCCCCCCATTCCTTGTCCCCACTTTGCATGGCTAGCACCTGTCCTCTTTCTCACGTTTGTGAGACTGGAGTTCATTTAATGTCTGAGGCAGTGTAGGTGCTCTGGATGTTCTTGAAGGTCTTGGAGAAGAGAAGCTGTTTCCCGGGTTTGAGCCCACAGGTTGGTGGTGCGGATCAGATCTCACACAGTTGTCCATGTTCTTTCTCATGCTAGTGGCTGCTGCTGGCTAGATGTCCACCACTGGGGTGGACAGAGATACCCAGAGGGAGTTCTGTTCCTGGTAGCCAAATCTCACACAACGGTTGAGCTTCTTGACATTTCTGTCTTTTCTTGTGATTGGTCCCCTTTCTAGGATCACAGCCACCTTCGAGAGAATCTAGTGGGACAACTGTCGCTCCAGAAAATCGGCACCAGCCCCCCAGCACAAACTGCTTTGGTGGGAGATCCCGGTAAGTCCCTTCTTGTTGATGAGAAGGAGCTGGGAAGATGTTTAGAGCTATCAAAAACGTATCAGGAAGTGGAGGGGAACAATTTATATTAGAAACTGTTGGAAATTTCTAGAGATCTTATAACTGACTCAATATGTTGAGGGAGCCAAGTACAGAACTCAAGGTCCTCAGAAGGGTCAGAGGTTCCTTGACAAAGATTGGGACTGGCTAATTTGGTTTTTTGGTAAAAGTAACTGTTGAACAGAGAACTTGACTGCTTTTTTTATACGTCAGCGGCTGTGGCTGTGGTTATTCTTCCAGGCTACACGTAGAAATGCTTAGATCAGTGGTTCTTTGTATGTGAAATTTTCTGTCTGTGCATTTCTGTTTTTGGGGGTGGCCCATAGTTCCCTTCTGAGTGTTGGGTAACACCTCCTATACTTACAGTCTGAGTTATATTATACTCGTACATATTGTGAATGGTATAATCTTATTTACTGAAATTCCCATCTTATACCTGCGTTAATGGTACAAACTCATTTCCACGGCAACCAAATACCTAGGCAGGAGAATAGCTTCAAGTGGTTTGGGACCTGTATTTATTATTTATTACTATGTATAAATACATGGTACAAGTCCGCTTTTAGGAAATTTTATGGAAAATAATAGTATGATTGTACTTTGTAAATCTTTGTTATGTGCAGAGAGGAGGTGAATAACTGGTAAAAATCTTTCCAAACAAATCCCAGGGAATGGGAAATAATGCTTTGAGAAATGGAATATGATTTCATCCAATACCCATAGCACCTTGAAAGATGCCTTTGACAGTTGTCAACTTCTCCAGATTTGGTTGTTTTGTGGGTTTATGAGGTTGTGGTCACTGGCAGGTGCTGGGAACAGGAGAAGGTGGACATTTGGCTCTTTTGTGCATAGCATTATTAGAAGCAGAGGTGCCATGTCCTTGTTCTCGTTTTTCTAAGTCTCTGCAAAAGTGTTACTCACACCCTGAAGAACAATTTCCATGACTCGCTGGGTGACTTACGGGATGGGATGAATAGTTGGGCCTCACAGGGTAAGGACTGACAATATAATTGGTAAATCTGTGTCAACAAAAGAATGAGAGGCACCCAGAACTGGAGGCAACAGAATGTCTTCCATGGTGAACAGCTCGGGGAGAGGAACACGTCAGCATTTCACTCTCCAAGAACGATGGATGCCTTCTTAGCTTTGGTGCTAATAATTGCCGTCTTGGTCTTTTAGCTGACTTGGAAAGTTTGTGTCAAACACACTGATGTCACTTAATTTGGGGCTGGAAGGCAGAATCCAGCTCTTAACAGAATTAATTGGATCTAAATTCTTGAACCGTTTATTGGTCTCTGAATTTCTCTAGTTGCTCAATCTTGAAATTCATTGATCCTGATAGCCCTTCTTTATCGTCATTTGTGTTGAAGATTGGCTGTTAAAACATCAGCCAGACTTCAGCAGAAAATTGGATGCATTTTTGCCCTTCCTCCATGGTAGAAATCCAGTGCTGGCTAGTTGTTAGTGGGCAGAGTGCCTTCCAGATAGTTAAAGCTGCATGGGAGTCCTCCTCAGTCTGCCTAGCTGCTGTAGCATTTTACCACGCGTGGCTTCTGAGTTTTCATAGGTCTCTGTCATCTAAGTATTTATTTTGCATTTACATGGAACCTGCTGTCATTCAGCAGGAAACACTTTTGAAAATATTACCCCCATAGAAGGCAGAATCTTCTGTGTCTGTAGGAACCCGTTTCCATTTTGCTTGTGTGAAGGTCACTATGCACACCTACTGACTACTGTAGGTGGTAGCAGGGTCGTGTACTGGGTAAGAGTGTAGGGCTTTGGAATCAGAAGATGTAGATTGGATCCTAGCCTGTCCTGTACTTGTTGTGTGATATTGGACAAGTCACTAAACCTCTCGGAGCCTCAGTTAATTTCAGATGTAATGGGGATGTTATCTGCCGCACAAGGTAACTGTAGGAATTAGCTGAGATGAGTTATGTCAATCTGAGGGCCTTGCACACTGGGAGCTCTCAGCAAAGTGGCTGTGGTTTTTCTTTTCATCTTGAGCCTGTCTGTTGTGTCCCCCCCCAATACTCCCCAAGAAGTGAGACATTACTGATACGTTTGTATCAAGGACTGCAGTTGGGAGATGCTGAATCAAACCTTCAGGATTCAAGTCCATTCTTCTGCTGCCCTTGCTTTCCGGGGGTAGAGAGAATGATGAGCTTCTGCCTGCTGCCTCCCAAACTAAATATTTAGCTTTTGCTGTCTGAAGTGTAGGCTTTTCTGAGACGTAGGCACTATTCACCATGACCAAACAAAGGTACTCCGACGTGTCCATGAACGTGAAGACTTGCGATGTCAAAGCAGCCTTTTCCTCTCCTTCTTTCTCCCGCTTTCTAAAGCTATAGAACTGGAACTGGGGAAGGGTTTTATCTTAGGGATTCATCTATCCAAGGTCATCCAGCAGAGCCACCATTTGCTTGCTAAGCAAGGTCTCAAAGCTCCATTTTTTTTTTTTTTGTCTTTTTGTCTTTTTTCGTGTCCGGCAACGGATCACAACCCTCAGTGTCACGCCCGTACTGGACCGGGACCGGCAACGGGATCGCAACCCTCAGCGTCGCGCCTGCACCTCGCTCAGCCAGTGAGCGGGAACCGGTCTGTATGTGGGATCTGAACCCTCAGCGGGAGCGCCGCTGCGCTCCCAAACGGCGCACTGTAGCAGTGCGCCACCGGGCCGGCCCGAAAGCTCCATTTCTTAGTGGGATCTTGCTCACTCTTTAAAAATAAAAGGTGAAACATCTCTAATTGTTTTACCATCTGGTTTGCTACATGGAAGCCAGCATGGGATTGCCACCAATTCATGTGGCATAAATTTGTTTATAGACAGGTGGTGTCAGGGCCGGCCTGTGGCTCACTCGGTAGAGTGCGGTGCTGATAACACCAAGGCCACGGGTTCGGATCCCATATAGGGATGGCTGGTTCGCTCACTGGCTGAGTGTGGTGCTGACAACACCAAGTCGAGGGTTAAGATCCCCTTACCGGTCATCTTTTAAAAAAAAAAAAAAAAAAAAAAAAAAAAGACAGGTGGTGTCAGTATGCAGTCAGTGGGTCTGGCTGAGCAAAGGAGGAGTTAATATAAATTGTCTTATGCTCCTACAATGTAATACTGTCCCTTAGTAAAAATAGGTGAAAGATGGTTACATCAGTATGGTGGAATCTCAGAAGCATAATGCTGAGCAAGAGAGGCAGGTCACGGAAAAAAATACTATAGTATGATGCCATTTATATAAAGTTTAAAAAATGCAGAACTAAACAACATATTTTTTTATGGACACGTTTATAGATGATAAAACTATAAAAAAATGGATGGGAATAATTAACCCTAAATTCAGGAGAATGGTTATCTTTGGGGGGCGGGGGGAAGAGATAGGTATAATGAGGAAAGAACACAAAGTTTCTAAGATGCCAGCCGTGTTATTTCTTAGCCTGGGTGGTGAGTCCTAGGTGCTCATTTTATTATTCTTCTTTAAACCGAATATATATTTAATATGTTCCATTGTTTACAAGATATATTTCACAATAAAAAGTAAAAAAGTGTCATGCACTAACCAAAAAAACTGAACAGTGATGGTATTGGGTTGGAGAAATTGTTGTTTGCTCTTAAGGCAGATGGATGCCAGACCTTAGGGTTTCTCCAGGTTTGATAATAGCCACTTATTTGTATTCTGCCCACTTTACATATGTAACAGTGTAGCCAATGATTCTAAATTGATGTTACATGTTGGCCTTTTAGGCTGAGTTCCTGTTACCAAGAAATCTTAATGCCTGAAAGTTTAGTTTGGTAGTTGGGGGACTGGGTTCCAGGTGAAAGCTGATCACCCACAGATAATGTGTTGGAGCAGCACTCATCTTGGTGGCCTTAGAGGGCTGATCCAACACTATTTGGTATTCGATTGGAATGGGGACGACTATGTGGTACACCCCAGGATTCTGTGCAGTGTTCTTTATTCCAGTGTAACACTGCAGAGTGCTTGGTGTATTATAAAGCCCTGGAGAGTGTGTGTGAGTTGGCACAGAGAGTACCTACCACACCCTTTAGGATCACCCAGTGTTTATGTTATTTTGCAGGAATGAGGGCTGGCTTTGGGAAGCTCGCCTCAGTCAGTTCAGGATGTGAAGATCTAGTGTGCGTCTGGTGTTGTGCACTCTTCGCACAAGGGGTCTTGTCATCATGGCTTCTACTCTCCACAGCGAGTTCAGTCTTTGAGAGACGAGAGATGTTTATGAAACAGGCAAATAAAACTGTGAGGGAGAAGAAAGTCTGTGGAGAGGGGAAGACTGAGAAGTGAGGGGGAAAGGAGTTTGCAGAGAGACTGTTGTCTGCTCTCCGATGGTTCAGTACAGTGGCTGAGGGGCTACCTGGTTCAGGGAGCTAAGGAGCCCCAGTGGGGTTCACGTGGAGGGGAACAGAACCCAGTAGAGGGGTCCATGCCGGTACTGGCAGCTCTCTTCAGAGTTACCTTTAGGTTAGAAATGATTGTGACATTCCACAAAGCTGGGATGTCTGAGTCCCTGTGTGGTTTGCTGATTCTTTGTCAACTGTGATTTTTTCCCCTCTCTATCTATTTTATGAAATCAGGGAGTTACGGTGAAATCAAGACCATAGGACTGTCTGTGAAGTGATGCTGCTCCTCCAAGCACAGCTTTAAGAGCTCTTTTGACTTGAATAGCTGGCTCCTCAGTCTAGCATCCCTGTAAAATTTCCACAGTCATACAGGGGGATGGAACAAAAAAATAGAAGAATGCATTTAAGTTGCTTTTAGGTTCATAAAGTTTTTCATTAATGGGTCTGAAAACTGTGTGAGGGATCTTGGTTAAGAAGCTGTATATAGGGACTTTATTTATTTTCCTTTATTGTATGTATATGTGTTTAAATTATTTTGTATAAGAGTGTATGTGAATGTGCATGAGTGTGTGTGTGTGTTTGTGTTGTCAAGGGCTGGAGGCCGTGGAATTTGCCTGTATCCCTCATCAACTGTCAGTATTGGGCAATGTTGGTCAAAATCTGCATTTTTTTTTTTTTTCTTTTAGCACCTGGCCAGTTGTGGGAGCCGTACCCTTGACCTTGGTGTTGTAACACTGAGCACTGTGCTCTAACAAACTGAGCTAACTGACCAGCCCAGAATCTGCATTTTAACATGCACCTCCCAGCGATTCTTTCACATGTGAAAGTTTCAGAACCTCTTATGGCAGTTTTCATTCTCCCTCCTTTGCTCTTCTTTTTTATCCTGTTTTGATGAAAACATATCGAGTTTATCGGCTTCTTTGCCTTGGCATTAATGATCTCTGAAGACTTAAAAGAGCTATATTCCCGGAGATTTATAAAGCCCCAAGGCCGCCGGTGAGCTCTAAATAGCTCATCAGCTGTGTCTGCAGACAGCCTATCCCAGAAAGGAAAGAAAAATAAACTCAGCCGGGTGTGAGTCTGCTGGGAACCCTTCAGGAAGTCCTGGGAGGGCCAGGGGAGAACTGGGAAGCAAAGCTGACAGAGCTGAGCCTGCGGGCGCCAGGCCATCCCCTCAGTCATTGTTGGCCATTGCCACCCTCTTTCCACTGAGACGACTAAGGCTACCGGAGTTGGAACTGCAGTTATTTGGAGATGTCACCCTGTCAACATGAAACTGAATATAGCACCTTTCTGTGTTCATTCAGGCCTCCCACCTAGCAGCTTTTATTTCAAATCTGACTATAGCCTCATTGCTATTGCTGGGGAAGAGAAAGGAATAAGAAAAGGAATAAGTGTAATTTACTTATTCATTCAGTGATAACTAAGGCACAGTCCTTGCCCACAGGGAGCTCGCAGGGCTCTCTTCTGAGCAGCTGGTGTATATGGAGTAGGATTGAGACTGTGGCCAAGGGCCCCACTCTGTCCTCAAAGCCAGACTTTGAAAGTAAACTGGAGATTAATTACACATTTATTTATATAGTGATTTATTACTTATGCATGAATTAAAACAATACATGATATATTATTATACATTTATTTATTCAGATGTATTTATTTCATAGGTATTTATTTGGCATTTCTTCTGGATGAGCCTAGAGAGATGTGGCGTGTACCAGAAAGCCAGTTATGAACTAGGAGGAAGGAAGGCACGTATCTGCAGTTGAAAGCACTATTCACTCGACATCCATTGGATGCCAGGCTCTGAGCTAGGTCGTGGTAATGAAAAAATGAAAAGTCATGGTCTGTAACGCCAAGGACTATCTCTAGTAGTAGACAGACACATAGGTGACAATTCCGGTCTAGAGTCATGGATGATCCCATAGTGCTGGTGTGTACACATGCAAGAGGAACTTAGTGGGAAGTTGACCTAAATCTACCTGGGGGACTTGGGAAAGACCTCACACAGTTGAGCTGTATTTTGAAGGAGCTTCCCAGACCAATGAAGTGGGGAGGTCAGGGACGTCACTGCAGGCAGAGTGTACAGCATGAGCAAGGGCAAGAGGGAATAAGGGAACTTGGCATATCTGAGGACATAGAAGTCATTTGGTAATGTTGATATTTAAGGGATTAGGGATGACAGCTGTAGTAAACTATGGGTCGCAGGCTAAATCCAGTCTGTCACTTGTTTTTTTTTTTTTTTTTCCTTTTTGTCTTTTTTACTGACTGGCAACGGGATCGCAACCCTCGGTGTTGCGCCCGCACTGCGCTCAGCCAGTGAGCGGGAACCGGTCTCCACATGGGATCCGAACCCTCGGCGGGAGCGCCGCTGCACTCTCAAGCGGCGCACTCTCCAGTGCGCCACCGGGCCGGCCCCGGTTTTTGTTTTTTTAAGAGCAGTTTTAAGTTCACAGCAGCATTGAGCAGCAGGTACAGAGATTCCCAATACCCCCTGCCCTCATACATACATAGCCTCACCCATTATCAGCACCCCTCACCAGAGTGGGACATTTGTTAGAAAGTGAACCTACATTGACACATCATCACCATAGTTCACATTAGGGTTCACTCCTGGTTTTGTCCATTCTGTGGATTTTGACAAGTGTGTAATGACATGTAGCCACCGTTACAGTACCATACAGGACAGTTTCATTGCCCTCTGCTCCATCTTGTCAGCGCCCCCAACCCCTGGCAACCACTGATCTTCTTACTGTCCTCACAGTTTTGCCTTTTCCATAATGCCGTGTAGTTGGAATCATACAGTATGTAGCCTTCTCATATCGGCTTCTTTCACTTAGTACTATGCACTTATGTTTCTTCCATGTGTTTTCACGGCTTGATTTCTTTTTATTGCTGAACAATATTCCATTGTCTGGATGTGCCACAGTTTATTTTCCATTTACTGAAAGATATCTTAGCTGCTTCTAAGTTTTGGCAATTATGAATGAAGTTGCTGTAAATGCCTGTGTACAGGTTTTTTTTGTGTGTGTGGACATAAGTTTTCAGTTCACTTGGGTAAATACAAAGGTACGTGATTGCTGGGTCATAAGGTAAATAGTACGTTTAGTTTTGTAAGAAACTGCCCAACTGTCTTTCAAATGGTGGTACCATTTTGCAATCCCACCAGCAATGAGTGAGAGCTCCTATTGTTCCGCATCCTCACCAGCATTTGATGATGTCAGTGTTCTGGGTTTTGGCCATTCTGAGGGGTGTGTAGTGGTATCTCGTCGTTGCTTCATTTTCCATTTCCTTGATGACATATGATGTGGAGCATATTTTCATATGCTTATTTGCCATCTGTGTATCTTCTTTGATGAGGTGTCTGTTCAAGTCTTTGCCAATTTTTTTAATCAGGTTATTCTTTTTCTTATTGTTGAATTTTAAGAGTTCTTTGTATATTTTGGGTAACAGTCTTTATTTTGGATAGCAGTCCTTCGTCAGATATGTGTTTTACAAGTATTTTCTTCCAGTCTGTGGCTTGTCTTCTCATTCTCTTCGCCACCTGTTTTTGTAAATAAAATTTTATTTGAATACAGCTGTACTCATTCATTTACATATCGTCTGTGACTACTTTCATGACACAATGGCAGAGTTAAGTACTTGTGACAGAGGTCGTTTAGTGAGCAAAGCCTAAAAAATTTACTGTCTGGCCCTTTACAGAAAGCTTGCTGATCCCTGCTGTAGGAGATCATAAGAAGGAAAGACCAGTTCACCAAGGGCTTTTTATGCCTTACTGAGGACTTTATTTATTTATTTTTTGTCCTTTTTGAGACCGGTCGCACCGCGCTCAGCCAGTGAGCGCTGTGAGCGCACCGGTCATCCCTATATAGGATCCGAACCTGCGGCGGGAGCGCTGCTGCACTCCCAGCGCCGCACTCTCCTGAGTGTGCCACGGGCTCGGCCCCTTACTGAGGACTTTGGACCTTATTCTTTGGAGACAGGGAACCATTAAATTTCGAGCAATGGTATGGTATACTATTTCTGTGGTAAATTATTCAGGAAAGTAGTCTGATGGATAAATTTGGAGCTCTGTCAGTTAGAGTTCATTGTACAGAACAGAAAACACTCTAGGTATTTCGAGCAGAAATTCGGTGCTTACAAAAGTTATTGGATAAGCTGGTGCGACAGAAGTGAGGGGGTCTCCCCTAGGTCTTTGGTTTCAGGTCACAGCCTGTGGCTGCAATTCAGATGTCAGGAAACTGCTGCTGTCCCTACCATCCACCTTGCACAAATGAAGCTGGTGTCCAGGCGGTGAGGCATAGAGTCTGCTGGAACCCCCACTGGTCTCCACCACCACAGGACAAGTAGCTTCTACTTCTTTCTGCTTTCCAAATCTCCTGCAAAAGCTTCTCATTGTTCTGCTCCTTTGCATAAGGGGGGGAAAAAAAAGAGCTTCTGATTGGCACAATCTAAATCACATCTAGAACCTTCCTGCAAGGGAGTCTGGGAGTCATCTAGTCCTTGCAATGAGGTTGGCGGGAGGAGGGGGCAAGTGGAATAGAAGAGGGTAGGAATGTCTGACACAGTGGGGGTTGAGACTAGAATCGGGGACCAATTAAGGGGTAGGAACTGGTGAGATAGGCATTGATGGGTAGCCATGGGCAGTAGCAAAATAGAGAGGAGACGGGAGCAATCCCTGGAGATACCTAGCAGGTGTAATCAAGCAGGACTGGATGACTGACTAATGAGACAGGGCTAAGGGTAGGGAGGAGTGGAGGACTCTCAGACTCCTCCATTGTGATCTCATGCGTGGAGACCAGAAGTGCAGGAGGGGAGGAGCTTAGGAAGCTGTCACTTTAAGTTCACATCTCTTGTGATGGTGGGCTTTGTTATGTAGTAGGCTCTATGGAACATTGGCGCTCTATAGCTTTGGAGCAGTTATTCCTCTGAAAGTGTATCCATAGGAGGAGGAATGAAACACAAAGTTAAAAGACACTGAATAGAACATTGTATTCCTGATGGTGAACAATGGAGCTAAGATAAGGGTCACCACAATTTAGGGCACAGGAGTGATATTTCTACCTTAACCAGACCTTTATCTGGATTCTAGGACTTCTCAGGCCAATTGTGAATGCAAGGGAAAGAGTTTAGAGAGAAGCCAATAGAAGAGTGTGGGTCTTGGAGAAATGGCTCTTCAGTCATGAGAGCTTGGGCAGCTTGGGTTCGTGGTGCTGGAAGACCAAACCAGAACAGAACAAACTGCAGATGCTTTGGACAGATGTGGGTGGCAAGGAGAGGGGTTGCTTAAGTCATGGTGTTTGTGGCTGTGGTTTGTTGTGTTGAGGTTAGACTTTTCCTTTAGGATTCTGTTAGAACTGGATGGCTTCTTTTGAAAGTATGAAGGTCCATGAGGTAGTGATTTGGGGGTTGGTTTAGTGACTGTCTTTCTGATGGCTTACCCAATAGCCTAAGTAGGATGACACTTCGAACATTTAAACAGTCCTACATTTAGGTTTTTCATTTTGTATTAGATAAAAATAATCACAGGACTAAAATCTAGAATTCATATTGCTTTATGCTTCACATATACTGGGTTTTATGAGGTTGTTATGTACCCTTAACTTGTTGAAAATATAGTGCAAGTATTGGCCTCAATATTCTTTGGGCTTCCCATTTACTTGTTAGTTCACTTTAGTTTGGCATCCACCTCTGTCATCCTGCTGAAATTATAGCCACAAAAATCCACCTGACCTATCTGCAGGTTTAACATTGTGGTCTAGTCCTTTCTAGAAATATTCTGTGCCTTGGCTTCTATAATAATGCAGAATCCCAGAGTGTTCCTCTCTCGTTTAATTGACTTTTATTATTTAAAAAATAAGTTTGAACACTGTATAAATGTACTCAAATATCATACTGTACTCCATAAATATATACAGTGATCATGGGAACATTAAGAAAAAATAAATTTAAAAAAAAACGAGAGACAGAAGTAGATTAGAGGTTACCAGAAACAGGGGGGAAGAGATAATGAGAAGTTATTGCTTAATGGATGCAGAGTTTAGGATGACGAAAAAGTTTTGGAAATAGAGGTAGTGGCTGCACAGCATTGAGAGTGTAATTAATTCCACACAATTGTATGTTTAAAAATGCTTAAAATGACAATCATTATGTATGTTTTGTTGCAATAAAAAAATGGGAAAGAAAAGAATTGTTTGATTCGTGTAAATATATGTCTAAATGTATTCCATAAGAGCAGTTGCAATATTAAATAGGGCAGTCAAGAGAGGCCCTATTCATTGAGAAGGTGACCTTTAAGCAAAGGCTTGAAGAAGGGGAGGGACGTAACCATGAGGACATCTAGGGAAAGAGCTTTTGGTTAGAGAACTGGCTGTTGCAAAGCCCTTAAGGTGGGAACGTGCCTTTGGAGTTGAAGGAACAGTAGGGAGCCAGTCCAGTTGGGGGGGTGGGGGGATAATGGGAAGAGATGAGCAGTAATTTCTAGGAATTTCTGCTTTATGTATTTCACAATTATTTGATTGGGTCCACAGTGTAGTTTGGAATATGACTTAATGGGCCAATTAAGCTTTTTATCCTTGTCTCGTGATCTTGTCTATCTTTTAAAAATGCGTTTTCTCTTAAAATTTATTTGATCTTAACAATAAAAAGGAACAATCTAAAACATGAATGACTCTCAAAAGCAGTATGGTAAGTGCAAGAAGCCAGACACAGTAGGTAACATTATGTATGGTTCCATTTATATAACATTTTGGAAAAGACAAAATTATTGGGACAGAAATCCAATTAGCAGCTGCTGGAAATTAGGGGAGGGATTGACTGCAAAGGTGCACAAGGAAATTTTGGGGGGCAATGGAAATGTTCTAGGTCTAGATTGTGGTGGTAACAGGTGTGTATTCATTTGTTAAAACTCATGAAACTATTTTACTGTGAATTTTACTGTATGTAAATTATACCTTAATTTTTTAAATCTTAAAAAAAGTGGTTTGGTTTGACATTCGCATAGTTAACCCAGCTTCTTTTTATTTTGTATCTGCTTGGAATATTTTTTCCCATCCATTTCACTTCAGCCTTTTTGGTCCTTATATTTTAGTTGGTGTTTCTTGTAACAGCATTTAACTGGATTTTTTGAAAAAATCAATACGATAACTTCTGTCTTTAAACTGTCATGGTTACTCCTTTTATGATTCTTATGATTCCTGATATCTTTAGAGTTGTTATCATCCTTTTTGCCTTTTAATTTCTGCTTATTTTGTTTCCCATTTCTGACTAACTTTCCACTTTAAGGCTGTGTTTGACCTGCCTTTTCAAGAAAATGCTTGATGAGTTGAAGGTATCTTTGGCTCACTGATTATTTGATAATGGAGTGTGAAATTCTGCATGCAGTGGTGCGAAGAGAATGAGAACTTACTCACTGGCTCTGTCTGAAGGCTTTTCTGTTAGGCTTTACGCTGAGTTTTATAGCAGGCCTATTCGGTAGGTCTACTTCGTGTGCTTATGAATGGCCTTTGAAGGTGCAACTTTTTAATGACAAAATGACAAAAAAAATTTTTTAATGATATTAGCAAAACCCTGGAGTAGGATATGGTGCAAATACTTGTTATTTCGTGGAGGAGAAGGGGAGATTAGGACTAGGTTGGTTTTGCTCTTTTTCTTTAAAATTTTACTTTAAAATTTTCACCATTAAAACTGGTTTAAAAAAGTTTTATTTGAAATCAACTTATACGTTTTTGCTTTACAGTTAGAAAAGAATGATGAATTGGAGACTTCTGAAGAGTTACTTCCTCCTCTTCCATTTAGTTTGTTGGTTTTTTGGGGGGGGTCTTATGCAGGGGGAGCGGTGCTGAAGATGTCGGCCAAACACCCTGTCAAGGGCCGTGTGTGCCTCATTCATCTTTGTGTCCCTAGCAGGACCTAGAATAGTGCCGTGCTGCACGTAGCAGCAGCTCAATAAATATTTGTTGAGTTGAAAGAGTCTTGTGTTTCTGTTCCTTATTTGCCAGGACGTCGGGGTGGGTCTTGCTACTGGTTTACATTCCTTGGCGCCCCAACTCCTGAGATGTGATGGTTTTAGGGGCACAGGGCATAGGGGAGACTTTTTATCAGAACCTCTTTGTGCTTTCCAAGGTTTTACCTAACTGCCAAGAGTGTGGTGGGTTCCCACTGCCTGCTCAGTTTCTCATTTCATCTGTTTTTTTCTTCATCCAGTATTTCCACACTGAATGCTTTTCATGGACTATTCTTTTCAAATCCTTGCCACTTTTTAAAAAAATTTATTTTTTATTAGCATATTCATTGTTACAAATCATACTTATTCTTTATACCCCTTATCCAATGAATCCTTGCCACTTTTAAGATTAACATTGGAATCAGAGAAGAGTTGACACATAAATGAGTCTTGCTTGGGAAAAGAATGTGTAAAGCCCATGTACTTTAACCCTACCAGAAAAGAATGTTACTTACCCTCTAAGAACAGTAATATCTGACTTATATATAGTTGTTCAAATTCCCAAGTGATTGTTGAATCTTAGGAATGTGGGTCTCATAATGGATGTTAGGATCACTGAAATGCTGGCCTTTTGAGATGGGCACTGGATTCCAGAGAGCAATGCTATCACTGCGTGAAGCTCTCAAAACTAGAGCAAGATAGGGTGACTGGCAAGAATGGACTGAGGCTATTGCCTAGCCATATATTGGAGAGTTAGTTTCTTCTTTTGTGGGAACTACTATTTATTTGTATTGAGAGGATGTATTCGTTTTCCGTTGCTGTGTAACAAATCACCACAAATGTAGGGCTTAGAATACCACCATTTATTAGCTCACAGGTCTGTAGGTCTTAGTCCAGCACATGTGGCTACGTTCTCCCTTCAGGGTCTCACAAGGCTGAAATCAAGGTGCTGGCAGGGCTGCATTCTCCTCTGGAGACTCAAGGGAAGAATTCACTTCGAGGCTCATTTGGGTTGGTATTTGAGCCGAGTTTCTTGCAGTTGTAGGACTGCGGTCCCCATTTCCTTGCTAACTGTCAGTTGGGGCCTCTCTGAGCTCCTTAAGCCCATCAGCATTCTTTCTCATGTGGCCCTGTCCATCTTCAAGTCAGGAAGGGTGCATTGAGTCTCCCTGTGTTTTGTCTTTCTGATTTTCTCTTCTGCCACCTGCTAGGGAAAGTGCTCTGCTTTGAGGAAATGATGTAATTAGGTGAGGCTCACCTGGATGATTGCCCTTTCCTAAGGTCACCTGTGCCATGTGATATAACAAAATCAAGGGTGTGACAGGTATTCATAAGTTTTAGGTATTAGAGTGGGGTATCTTTGGGAGGAGGGGTCATTTTAGAAATTCTGTCTACTGTAGATGGTCTCTCTCAATTCCCATGCTTACTTGCCTAGTCTTGTTAGAGCGTGCTTAAAAATGACAGCTAGAACAAAGCAAAACAAAAACGTCAAATAAAATGTGGATTTGG
Source organism: Galeopterus variegatus (assembly GCF_000696425.1). Classification (NCBI taxonomy): domain Eukaryota; kingdom Metazoa; phylum Chordata; class Mammalia; order Dermoptera; family Cynocephalidae; genus Galeopterus; species Galeopterus variegatus. The sequence goes on from NW_007726465.1 coordinate 546,042, forward strand.
AGATGGTCTTGCAATTTTAGAATATGTATATCAGCACAATGTGAGTCTAATGAAATTATTTTTATTTCTAGACCCTGATGATTTCACACGCCGTTTAGGGCTAGTTTTCTGGAAGACAGTAGCTCTGACACTGCCCAATACCTGGTAGACTGTGGAGTTTCCATCCTTTGGCATGGATTCCATTCTTTAGAGGATTGAGGGAGGCGATGAGTGACTGGACTGGAAAGAACATATACAGTACTAGAGATTACAGGCCCAAGAGTGCTTTTGAACCTGACAGCTTGCTTCTTTCATTCATTCAACAGAAATTTCTTGAATGCCTACTGTGGGGCAAGACACATGCTAGGTGCTCGGTATACAAAGATACACAAAACAGGGCCGGCCCGGTGGCGCACTGCTACAGTGTGCCGCTTGGGAGCGCGATGGCGCTCCTGCCGAGGGTTCGGATCCCACATGCAGACCGGTTCCCGCTCACTGGCTGAGCGAGGTGCAGGAGCAACACCGAGGGTTGCGATCCCGTTGCCGGTCCCGGTCCGGTACGGGCGCGACACTGAGGGTTGCGATCCGTTGCCGGACACGAAAAAAGACAAAAAGGAAAAAAAAAAAAGATACACAAAACAGACATGGTCCCTGCCCTCATGGACCTATTGGAGACAGAAATTAAACAAATTAACACACAAACCCATACATAATTACAAATAGAAGTGCCATAAAGGGAATGAGTAGGGTGCTGTTGAGAGAATGAAAGGGAATTTACTTTAGCCTGAGAGGTGAGGGACATTTAGACCAAGATTTCGCTTAGCAAGCAGCTGGGTGAAGAGTCCAGGAAGAACATGCCAGGCAAATAGATCAGCAAAGGGTCTGAGCTTTCCTCAGTAGGAGCTCAGAGGGATGTCTTGAGGAATGTCCATTGGATATGTTCTTTTCGGAGGTTATCTCACCCCTGCTGAATTCCTGCCTTTGTTATTTGTCATGTCTGAACATCTGTGAATAACACTGTCATGTTCTGTGGTTCCAGTACCTTCAAGGTGCTGTGTAGTCCTTTCGGGTCTGGAGCTGAGGCCGTGGTGGGCTTCAAACAAGATAACAATACCAGCAGGAAGAAGGTGAAGACCCTTTTCTGATCCGCCTGTACATGCCGGTGCTCCGCATTCCCTCCAGGATCGGCCCCATGCAGATCCTTCCTACGCGTTAGTGGAAGTTGATGGCCCACTGTCTCCTGAGCCGCCAGAGTGTCCTATATGCCCTTGTATTCAGGTTCAGATGATCTCGGGTCATAGGACAAATCATGTGCTCTTCTCTGCTCAAGGAACCTCAAGTCATTGGCAGTTGCACTGAGCAGGTGAACACTTCCACTGTCAACTTTAGCTCTCTTTCAAATTTCAGAAGGTGTTTGAGCATTCTTTACCATTCAGCCCAACAGTACAACCTGGGATTAGATTAGATGAGTCACAATTTATTGTGCCTTCTCTCAAGATGAATTTTTTAGTCTCATAAAGCTGCCACCATTGAGAGGATTTCTCTGTACTCCAGGTTGAGCAAAAGTAAATTGTCTTTCTGTAGTTTAGAATGGACTTGGCAGCAGTTTTATTTTTATCTTTCCTGTCATTTGTGAGGCTGGCAGCCAAGAGGTAGGGTGTGGAATGGAGCCATAAATTACCCTTGAAATGACCAGAATGGTCCCACTTTAACTCTAATTGCGCCTTTCCTGGTTACTTCTCCATTTTAACCCCCTCCCCCTCGTTCTTCCTAACCCACATTTGATTGGGGAGGAAGAATTGAGGAGGATCTAGGTGGACATAGGTTTGCTTATTGATGCCTTTCTGAATGGTAGAGACCGTTTCTTTTCCCATCACTGCTTCCCATTTTTTTCCATTCTTCTATTTTAAGTGCCTGTTTCTTGCTGGTTCTGTCTTGCTGGAAACCGGCCCAGCTCCACTCACTTTTTTTTCCATGCTGCTATTAAAAGACAATGACCAGTTAACAGTCCTCGGAGGAAGGACAGAGTTGAGGACAGGAGCCTTCTTGGTTCTGGCAATCCCAGGCAAATATTGATTACCTGGATTGCAATGTGAGACAAGTTTTAAATTTATTAGGCAATTTTAACTTATGTGCTTGTCTTATACTTAAAATGGAGGAAAACTCACTGATTAGTAGTTATACCCTGAAACTTCTCTTTTGCTGAGCTTGAATACCAGGTGGCCTGAATCGGAGTCAAGAACATCCCTTTTATATGCAGAGCCTCTTTTACCAACAGAGAAGAGTATGCGTGGCACCTGATATCTAGCCAGCCAAGAATTCTTGACATTTGGGAGAGATGTGCCCCTAGGCTTTAAAGAATCCCCACATTCATTAATACAGATATGTTTGTAGGGCTTGAATTTTGCCTAAACCATGTCCCCATCAAGGTTCTTGTTTTCTCTTTTTTTTTTGAGCACATCTTCACACCATAAGTTATCTATCTTCTAAAACTTTTGCTCACTTTTATTTGTTTTACTTGATGATATGTTTTTGTAGTTGCTGAAACACACAAATTCTTTTTAAAATTATTAAGGGCTGGCTGGATAGTTCAGTTGGTTAGAGTGTCCTGTTGGTAACAAGGGTTTGGATTTCTGTACTGGCCAGCTGCCAGAAACAAAACAAACTAAACAAAAAAATTATTAAGTTTACTGATGTATAGTTTTTGATCAGTAAAATTTACCCTTTGCAGTATGCAGTTCTGTAAGTTTTGACAAAAGCGTACAGTTGGGTAACCACTGTCATAATTAAGATGCAAAGATACTTCAGAAAGTTCATGGAAAAGTAGAATTAGAAGATAATATGCATCTTTCCATGAACTTTTTGACATACTCTTGCGTAGAAAATGTCATCGCCCCAAAAAGTTCCCTTGTGTCCCTTTGTAGTTAGCCCCTCCTTCCACCCTCAGCCACTGGCAAACACTGGTCTGTTTTCTTTCCCTGTAGTTTTGCCTCTTCCCGAATGTCATAAAGATGGAACGATACACTGTGTGGCCTTTTACTTAGCATAATGCATTCATGATTTATCTGTGTTGTTGCATGTGTCAGCAGTTGGTTCCTTTAACTTGCTGAGTGATATTCCACTGTTTGGATGCGCCACAGTTTGTTGATGCATTCACCAGTGGAAGGACTTTGGGTTGTTTACATCTTGGTGATTATGAATAAAGTCAGCATGAACATTTGCATACAGGTTTTTGTGTAAACATTTGTTTTCATTTCTCATGGGTAGATACTCAGTTGTAGGATTGTTGGTTTATGTGCTAAGTGCATGTTTAACTTTGTAAGAAACTGCCAAACCGTTTCCCAAAGTGGCTGTAGCTAAGAACTATTGATGTTGGGCATCTTTCTTATGCTTATTTGCTATTCTGTAGATTATCTTTGAAGTGTCTGTTCAAATCTTTTGATTATTTTTAAAATATTGGGTTGTTTTCTTATTGCTGAGTTTTGAGAATTCTTTATATATTCTAGATATAAGTCCTTTATCAGATATGTATTTCACAGTCTAGGAAATGTCTTTATTTTCTTGTCAGAATCTCTGGAAGAGCAGGAATTTTAAATTTTGATGAAGCCACAAAATGCTTTAATTTTTTTTTTTTTTACATTTTATTAGCTATTTCTGCTCTTCCACAAATTCTTTCCTCATTCTGTCCCCCACTCCCACCCTAGCTACTTCCAACCATTATTCTATTTTCTGACTCTATGAGTTTGATGACTCTGGAGACCATATTAATGGAATCATACGGTATTTTTCCTTTTGTGACTGGCTTATTTCACTTAGTGTAATGCCCTTAAGGTTCATCCATGTTGTATCATGTGTCAGAATTTCCTTTCTTTTTTTTTTTTTCTTTTTGTCTTTTTTCGTGTCCGGCAACGGATCGCAACCCTCAGTGTCACACCCGCACCTCGCTCAGCCAGTGAGCGGGAACCGGTCTGTATGTGGGATCCGAACCCTTGGCGGGAGCGCCGC
>NW_007726465.1:550079-571832 GCF_000696425.1 Galeopterus variegatus
CTTTTTGTCTTTTTTCGTGTCCGGCAACGGATCGCAACCCTCAGTGTCACACCCGCACCTCGCTCAGCCAGTGAGCGGGAACCGGTCTGTATGTGGGATCCGAACCCTTGGCGGGAGCACCGCCACGCTCCCAAGCAGCGCACTGTAGCAGTGCGCCACCGGGCCGGCCCCCAGAATTTCCTTTCTTTTTAAGGCTGAATAATATTCTATTGTATCTGTGTAGCACATTTTCTTTATTCATTTGTCTGTCAGTGATGGGTTGACTCCGCCTCTTGGCTATTGTGAGCAGTGCTGCTATGAACATGAATGGGCAAATATCTCTTCGAGACCCTGCTTTCAATTCTTGTGGGTATATACCCAGAAGTGGAATTACTGGATCATATGGTAATTCTATTTTTAGTTTCTTAAGGAACCACTGTACTGTTTTCCACAGTGGCTGCACCATTTTATATTCCCATCATCAATGTGCATATTCCATATTCTCCACATCCTTGCCAACGCTTGTTTCTGTTCCTTTGATAGTAGCCATCCCGATGGATGTAAGGTGGTATATTATTGTAGTTTTGATTTACGTTTCTCTAATGATTAGCATTGTTGAGCATCTTTTCATATGCTTGTTGGCCATTTGTATATCATCTTTGGAGAAATGTCTATTTAAGTCCTTAGTCCATTTTTTAATCAGTTTTTTGTTGAATTGTAGGACTAAATTCCTTATGAGTCAATTTTTACATAAAATGTATGATAGATTTATCAATTCAAATTCTGAGCCATCACCAAATTCTGCATTTACTTTTTTTTTTTTTGTCTTTTTTCGTGTCCGGCAACGGACTGCAACCCGCAGTGTCGCGCCCGTACCGGACCGGGACCGGCAACGGGATCGCAACCCTCGGCGCTGCGCCCGCCCCTCGCTCAGCCAGTGAGCGGGAACTGGTCTGTATGTGGGATCCGAACCCTCGGCGGGAGTGCCGCTGCGCTTCCCAAGCGGCGCACTGTAGCAGTGCGCCACCGGGCCGGACCCTGCATTTACTTTTTAGTTTAGCAAAAAATTTTGTTTTCTGGCTTGAGAGTCATTACTTTTTGAACTCTTCATTTTGTTTTTACTTAATTCCAATGCTAGGGTTGGCTACCTTTTCTCTCTCTCTTTCTTTTTAATTGTGCTAAAAAAAACACATACCAAAATTTACTATCTTAACCATTTTTAAGTGTATAGTTCAGTAGTATTAAGTATAGTCACATTTTTGTGAGCAAGACTTCCTTTTTAACCAAAGAGACAAGATTTTGTTTTGTTTAATTACTGTATACAAACTACTCTATGTATGATGATGGTCAGCAAGGTTGCACTGAGATGACAATGCCAAGTAGTCAGCTAGGCTCACTCACTAGCCAAGTGGCTCCCACACACCAGTGTTGTATGGTATAATGTAAATCATTGTGTCTGAGCAAAATTACAAATCATTGCATTTCCACAAAGGTGTACACTCTTTGTGGCCAGGGACTCTTTCTGTCTTGTTGCCAGCCCTAGAACAGGGCCTAGCCAGAAAATAACACTTTTCAAATAGTTCAGTGGCCTTCTTGAAGGGTGAGGCAAGATGTCCCCGGTGCCCAAGGCTCTGGCTGTCAGGGTGCAGCTGAGGACTGAGGCCAGTGCTATGCACATCAAAGCTAAATTCCAAGGTTCAGGCAAGAGTCTGCTCCTGGAGCCTCATCTGTACCAGAGCTGCTTTGAGGAGTATGGAGAGAGAACCCCCATGCCCTGGCCTTGATTGGCTTTCTTTAGGGAGGAACTTAGGTAAGTACACACCAGCATACCGAGAAGGGCATGCTGTAAAGATAGCTGAATTCCTGCAGCTAGGTGACTTGAGACCATTTGCAGAGTTTGGCCTGACTGGCAGCCCTCTTCTGAATGCCCCAGGGCTGCATGACTCCTCCCTGTCCCCAAAATGGCGAGGGGGATCAGGCCAAGTTTGAAGTCATGGGCGGAGCTGAAGCCAGCCTGTCTGTGGTGGAGCCTGGCTCATCTCACCCCAGTCGGCCCGCTTTGGTCCTGGTGCTATTTTGGCCAATGGTGTGTGGTTTTAGCATTTGGGCCAGCTTTTCATCACGACACAATCCCATCTTAAAGCATTGAGTGCGTTCTCCAAGAGAGGAAAGTGCTGAAGAGATTTCTCCAAGTGTTGAGGCCTTCTCTTCCTTCTGTGTGTCTTATTTTAAAGGTAATATAAGAGCAAAAAACTGGAAATTCCAGATTTAGGGCAAAGGGAGAATCTGGGGAAAGTGTACATGTGTGGTAGGGAGGGAGGGGTCTTGGGGGTGGCGGCTGGCCACGGGCAGGGAGGCAGCAATCCACGCAAAATGGTCCCAGCTGCCCTTGGTTTACAGGCCAACCCCGGCACCACTCCAGCCTGTCATTCAGGGTAAGCTGCTGTCATTAGTGGTTAAATGTTTCTGCAAGTATTCACTCTCAACTCTGACCGCATGCCCTTTTGGGGAAGGGTGGGAGGAGCCAGGAAGGTAATGGGCCCCACCCTGTTGTCATGCCCAGCTGCTCTGCAGAGGGACAGGGAGCCCAGGCAACTGGAAGTGATCATGGACTTGTCAGAGCCCATGCATCTGCAGGACGGCTGGTGCCTTCGCTGTGCTGCCCACGTGGCCTGCGGCCCCTTGAGGGAAACAAGCCCCCCTTTTCTGGGGGGCTGTGCATCCCAAATCACAGAGGCTTTTTTGTCCACATAAGGGGATTCTTGGCTGAAATAAACCTTCTATTAACCACTTTTCCCTCTCTCAAGCTCTCTGCCCTCAACACATCTACACACACATACACATGTTCACCGTTCGCTGAAGACTGCCCTTTCTCTTTGGAACTAGTTTGTGCTCATTCTGCTTTCGATGAGGAGTTGCGGTAAAATGCTTCATACTAACATTTCTTCCCATGAAGTGGGGACTTTGAAATCTTTTTCTTTGACAGAGGTGTGGTTGACAGGTCTTGATTTATGAAATTAGCTTAGGGAAAAATAAGATGGAAAAAGAGAGTCCAAATTGAATCTTTATTTCCATAGTTCAGTCGTACCTTCTCTCCGTTTTTCACTGCCACGCAGTCTTTTGGTATGAAGGACTCCAGAGTTTGCTAGTTTACTCCTTTTTCTTTTTTGGCCCAAGAAAACTTTTTTCTTTTTAAAAAATGTGTTTTTTTCCTTAAGAGTATACAAGCTCAATGAAGGAAACTAGAAAACTCCAGAAGAGCACAAAAAGCAAAACTAAAGGGTCCGTATTCCCAACATCCAAACATAATCATTGTTAACATTTTGGTTTATGTCCGTCTTGTCAGAAAAATCTGTTTCTTGCACTAGAGAAGGTAGTGGGTGGAGGTGGTTCATATTTCTGTCCAGGAACCCCCTGGTTCGTGTGCTGCAGGCTGGTCCTGACACCCTGGACTAGAGACTCTCATCTCAGAGATGTTCTGGTGGGTGTGGATCCTTCCAGCCGGGAACTTTCCATTATAAAGTCATAATCTGATGATTGGCTGAATGACCAGTAAAAGGATAGCCCAAGAGGAATTCAGCTTAAATCCAGGCTTTCCACCCTCATTCTCCAACCAAAGAGCATGGGCTCTTGAGGTTAAACTGCCTGGATTTGAATCTTTGATTCTATAGAATTTCTCTGTGTCTGTTTTCTTATCTGTATAGTGAGGATAAACATAAGCTACCTCTAGGGTTGCCATGATAAATCAATAATATATATAAAGTACCCAGCACACATGTGCCCAAAACATAATGTTACAGCTCAGTGAATATTATGTACTTCTGTAATTGTTATTATTACTTTTATTGTTGATGGTAATCTTACTGCTCCATGTCATGTGTTGTAAATTGTTCTCTGGGGCCTCTGTTTCTCTGCCTGGAGAGGGGCAGTCTTTTCTTCACTGGATGGTATTTAAAGCATCTCACTGTTGCAGAGTAGAAAGATGAATAAGCAGTAGAATAATCTCCTTTGGTGAAACAGCCCTAACCAAAGGGCAGGGAGGCTTAGACATTTCCATTGAGCGATCGAGGTCAAGCTGCAGAAGGAACTTGAGAACATGTACTGCCTGTTGCCTTATGTTCCCTGAAGATGTCACATTGGTTTTCTGCTGATAGATCCCACTGTTTTCTTTGTGATTTGGATCCATTTTTGCATTTTTTTCTCATTTACTTGGATGGACTGTTGAGTCATCTTTTCTAGATAAAAACTGCCAACAAATGCATTGACTAAAGTTGTTAATGCCCCTTGACTTCTACTCCCTAGGGAATCATCTTTCTAGCTGTAGTGAATATGGATTTGGATAATTTTGGGCTCTTTTTGCCTAATGGGAGAAATATTTCATCTGTAGCCTGTCCAGTGATTCTTGTTTATTTCTAATATTTGAGCCCAACAAAAATAATGTGATGGTTATGGGATATTTTGCCAGTTATTTCAGATGTGGGGGCAATTCACTCCAAATTTGTTTACTTCAAGTGGAAAAGTTTGCCCGAAGTTGCCTTCTGGCCTTTTACCGAGAAGGAAGCTTCCATGGGTCTCTCTGCTTGGAGCCAGCTTCTGTGGAGTCAAAAACTAGATAGGCTATTAAAGGTCTTATTTCCAATAAGAAGCAAGAGAGGGAGTATGATTACTTAGGTAGGATGCACTGCTTTCTTTTTCACAGTGACTTATGTCTGTCTGCTTTATGCTTTGAACCCCTAGGACGCACAGACATTCAGGTGGTTCAGCCAGAACAACCACAGCAACCAGTGAGCAAAGCCCTGGTGCTAGGAACCGGCATCGTCAGCTCAACAAGAACCCAAGCCACAATGGCTTGGCCAATGGCACAGGTGAGTGATAGCACAGAACTCCAGCCTGGACTGAGCAATGGGCTCTAACCTGTCCTGACTTGGAGTTGGGACTCTGCCCACTGTGTCAGAGCAGAGGGTGGGCAAGAGAAGACCCCAGGACTGAAATGAATTTAAATCTCTCAGTCTTTCTGTTGACCCATCTTCTTTTTTCTCTGGCATATTCTGTATAGCCAAGATTATTCTCCATATTACTGTGCTTTTCTAAAATGTTCCTTTTCATGGAAATAAAAAGTACTTCTTTTCTGTTCATTTCTTATCAACATTGGATTTCATTTGGTGGGGGGATATCTTATTTATACATGACACATTTTTTATTTTCTTAATTTAAGGAAATTATCAGACTAGGGAAAAAGAGGACTTAGAATTGGTGCTAAGAGCTGAGTTGGAGGAGATGGCAGCACCGGTGAGCAGGCTGGGGATTGTGACCAGGGGCAAAGCCAGATCACCACTGGGGAGTGCTCTGTGGCCATTCCAGTGAGGGTCCCGCTTGAGAGGAGACAGACCTGTCCACATCTGCTTAGAATGTCTCTGCTCTTGGCTCTCCCTCCCTGTAAGTGGGGAGGAAAGGACCTATTTCAAAACATTTTTTTTTGGTCCTGCTTTCTCTGTGTCTCATCAGGACAGTGTTAGAAGGAAAAAAGGAAATGGAACGTTCGTTTTTCTAAACTTCTCGAAGACTGTCAAATCTTTGGTGACTGCTGGTCATTTGGTAATTTGTCTGGATCTGGGGCATTTGTGAAGGGACAGAGTTGTTTGCTTTGATAAACTGTAGGCAGGGCAATATAGGTGTCTAAATAGGTAAGTGACACAGAAATAATTTTGTAGATTCTTGTGACAGCAGAGGTGTGACATGAGGGACCAGAGATCTGGAGCAGCATTGTTTCTTCACATAAGTGTTATAGCATTATTACTGATCTATGTGTGACAAACTTACTGAGTAGAAAAAATCAATTGGGTTATTTTGGAATAACTTTCAGTTCTCAGGCAGCACTGTGTGGGGCTTCATGGTCCCTCTGGTAGCTTATGTTGCCTGGATAGCTTATTGTCTGCAGTGGACCATAGGGTGGAATGGCCTGTGTCTGGCAAGACTCACTGTGAGCACAGTGGCCTGATCTCCTCCCTGGAGTTTAAGACCTGCCTGAAGAAACTGAGTTAACTAGCGTGCCCTGAGCCTTGGAGTCAAGGATGAGCTGCAGGTGAGGAGCCCTAGTGGCTGCTGTCAGCCCACCTGGTGCTTCTGTACCAACCACCATTGGTTGAGAGAACATTCTGTGGTAGTGTAGTAGCTTGGCCTGAAGTCTGTGTGAAGGAGATGGTGAGGTGGAGGCTGTGGACTGTGTTACAGAGAATCTTATGCAGCTTTATGAGCACCAGTAAGCACACTTTTTTTAGAAAAATAAGTTGCTTGTGGAGGAGGGCCAGCGTTTACAAATGGGGAAGGGTAACTGGCTTTTTTTTTTTTTTTTTAAAGATGACCGGTAAGGGGATCTTAACCCTTGATTTGGTGTTGTCAGCACCACGCTCAGCCAGTGAGCGAACCGGCCATCCCTATATGGGATCCGAACCCGGGGCCTTGGTGTTATCAGCACCGCACTCTCCCGAGTGAGCCACCGGGCCGGCCCCGTAACTGGCTTTTTGGAACCACTTGTTCCCTGGATGCAATGGCTAAGCAAAAAACCACTTTATTCTTCCAGGGGCCTACATTACTGTGATAGTGGTTTCCCTCGGCCATCTCTGCCTTTTGTATAAAAACTGTTGGTAAATTGACTTTATATGGTGATGGTCTTTGAGTCAGTCTTCTTGGACATTTAAACAGATCTGTATTTCCCCTACATTTATTTTTAGGTACCTTTGCTTATTATCCTTATCTCTAGGGACATTATGTTCTAGAATACAAGGCAGGTGCCAGCTGTGTCTTCAGAAAGCCAAGTGTTTCTGACCCCAGACTACCTTGGAAATGTTTTATATGAATGCCCAAACTGTTCCTAAGACCCATCTGTGGAGGCTAGCAATTGTGTTTTAGGGATTTCTGCCCAATAAAATAAAATACTAAGGCCTTGGCCTCTGTCTGTCCCCTTTCTGCTGGGATAACAATTCACCTTTATCTCTCAGGCAGCCTGGACTTTTACAGGCTCTTTAGTGTCCACCCAAAGGGTACAGAAGGATCTCACTTTTACTGTGGGGAGCAGGCAGAAGGTCTCCTCTTCTGCAGTGCAGGACTAGAAGAGGGTTTGAGGACTTGAGTGAAGACATCTTCATCCCTCCACATGCTGCTACGAGAACCATGAGGACCAATTCCAAGATGGAGGTGGTAGTGAGCTGGGCCTCCTGGAAGTTGTCACAGACCTACAAGATTTAGTTAGCAGGCCTTTTTGGCTGTTTGCTACAGTTATGCATGCAAAAGACATTTGGGGCAAAACTGGAGCCGAGTTCCAGGTGGTTTTTTCATGTTGTCACAACTGTAAAGTGTCCATTTTTATAAAATGAGAGTGAATGGCAGCCTGTTTGTATAAATATAACATTTCCAAGTTCTAGAAGTGGTGGAATTGAGCAAGAGACTAATGGTATAGCACTTCATTGAGATTTGTATGGAGTAATTTAATTTCTAATTTTTTATTGCAGACTTTACCCCCAAAGTTATGTCTCTTAGTCCTCACTGTAATGTGATTTCCAGGCACGTTGGTTGTAGTCACACTGGCTGCTGTCAGATCCTGCTCCTCATGTGTAGTATATATGTAAATTCTCATTTATAAAATTAGGGCAAGAGTTGTTATAAGTAATAAACTATTTAAAACATATAGAACCCTTGGCATGGCACCTAGCACATAGCTTTTATCTTTATGAGTAATTTCATACAGTTAGAATTGTATAGCATGAATGAATATTCTTTTTTTGCTTTGTTATTTTTTATATACTCTTCAGGTATCTATGTAGTCTTCTTGTTTACTTTTTTAAAAGTGGCCTCATACTATTTCACAGTTAATATGGCATGATTCATTTAACCATTCCTTAATTCTTGTGTGTTTCCCTATTGTAAAACAAAATCCTGCTGTAAACATCTTTGCAAACACCTTTGTTTCTTCTTGAGTGAAATTCTTGAGTCAAAGGATATGAATTTTTAACACTGAAATCTAATATGTATTACCAGATTGCCTTCCAAAAATATCAGTCATATGTCCAAAGCAGTGTAAAATATTTGTAAAGTGTTATATGAGGTTTATTTTTTCCTGTAAGTTTGTAAATATTGGTTTATCATTTCTGCTAGCAGTGTTAAGTGCCACTTTATGGTTTAACCTCATTGCATTTCTTCAATTACTAGTTGCTTAACTGGTTTTTTTGTCTTTTTTTTATAATGTTTGATTATTTGTCCTTTAGTGATTGAGATATTTATCTCAGAGATTTATATAAGCTTTTATTATATTCTCAGTACAATTTTTAAAAATTGTGATAAAATACACATAACATGAAATTTACCATTTAAACTATTTTTAACTGTAATTCAGTGACATTAAGTACAGTAAGTCTTATGCAACTATCACCACCACTATCCATTTCCAGAACTTCTTCATCATCCCAAACTGAAACTCTGTATCCGTTAAACGATAACATTTTTCCCTCCCCACCAGCCTGTGTTAACCTCTATTTTACTTTCTGCTGCTGTGAATTTGCCTATTCTAGGTACCTCATGTAAGTGGAATAACTTGTCCTTTTGTGTCTAGCTTATTTCACTTATCATAATGCTTTCAAGATTCATCCATGTTGTAGCAGGTATCAGAATTTCATTCCTTTTTAAGGCTGAATAATATTCCATTGTGTGTATATACCACATTTTGTTTATCCATTATCTGTTGATGGACATTTGTTTCCACCTTTTGGCTAATGTAAATAATGATGCTGTGAACACGGATGTGCAAATGTCTGAGTCCTTGTTTTCAGTTCTTTTGGTTATATACCTAAGAGTAGAATTGCTGGATCATATGATAATTCTATGTTTAACTTTTTGATGAACTTCTGTTTTCCACAGCAGCTTTACAATTTCACATTCCCACCAGCAACATATGAAAGTTCCAGTTTCTCCACAGCCTTGCTGACACTTGGTTTTCTGTGTTTTTGATAATAGCCATCCTAATGGGTGTGAAGTATCTAGGTACAAGTTTTATCTGTTATGTTTATGATTATAAATTTTCTCCCTATATCGCTGTTTTGCATTTTATCCTATTTCTGTGACTTTTATAAAAAAGGAGTTTAAAAAGTTTAAAATTAAAAATAACTGTGCCTGGGGCCGGCCTGGTGGCGCACTGGAGAGTGCACCTCTTGGGAGTGTAGCGGTGCTCCCGCCGAGGGTTCGGATCCCATGTGGAGACTGGTTCCCGCTCACTGGCTGAGCGCGGTGCAGGCGCAACACCGAGGGTTGCGATCCCGTTGCCGGTCCCCAGTATGGGCGCGACACCGAGGGTTGCGATCCCGTTACCGGTCAGTAAAAAAGACAAAAAGGAAAAAAAAATTGTGCCTGAATTTTTTTTTGATGTGTGTAATTTCACCTTTTGCTTTAATAAGTGAAAAGATTCTCTCTTGTCTGTAGATGAGATAAATTCTTTTTTTCTGTTTCTTTCCATGATTTTATGTTTAAAAAAAAAAACTATCCCACTGGAATTTATAGTGCTATGATATATGTATATGTATATACAATATAACTATAAATACATATTTTTATATGTTTGAGTGCTGGGTCCAAATTAATTTTTCTCTATATTGGGATCCAGTTATTATAGAGGCATTAAATAGTTTCTTTTTTCACTGTCATTTTACTTAGTGTTTATCACTTATCACATTCTTATATACAGTAAAGATTTGTTTCTTATTTTGAGCAAGTCCCGTATGATTTTGATGATTGATGTGTTATAGTATTTTTTTTAATGTTTGGAAGGGCTAGTTCTTTTTTATTACTTTTTCGCCATAACATTCTTTGATAGTTTATAAATTTTCAAAACAACTTTCAGACTTTGAATTCTTTGAAGTGCGGTGGAATGTAAGTGGGAGTTGCGTTAATCTATATATTAACCGGGAAATGATTTAAATTTCCCATTAATCAGGTAACATGGTACGGCTTTGTCCATTTTTAAGGTTTTCTCCTTTTTTCCCCTGTTTTTCTTTATATATGACTCACCCATCCTGTGCTAGGCTAATTACAAAATCTTTTTCTAGTTTTGGTCGCTCTTGTGAAGAGCTGACTTATGAATTGCATTGAAGCGCAGTTGCTTGTGTTTCGCGGGTGAGAGATTCTGGCTGCTTTACTGTGGATCTTATGTTATGAGCTGATCTTTAGTCAAAAAAGGTTCTGTTGTTGGTGGTGATTGCCTTCTATGTGCCTGAGTGGGGGACAGATCTGTGTGTGCACTATGAGCCTGTGCTATACTACACACGCCTACACATCTTGGAACACACAGTGAGCTGGCAGCGTGTCTAGGATTAAGAAAAAGAATTTCCAATTCCCGATCTTTTTTTTTTGGCTAACTGTGGCTAGAGTATGCCTTAGCCCTAAATGAGTGCGTGATTCATAAAGTTAGAATGTTTAACCAATATTGCAGAGGGAATCTTATGAAATACATACAGTTGTAGAACCCAAGGGCTATTCAACTGCTGTTTTAGCTACTTGCCCCGTTTACCCTTAGTACCCAGCTTCTCTTCCCATATAGTTAAGTTGTCTAAGCCATCTTCTAGGCCCCCCACTGCCACCAATGTTTTTACCTCGTGGTTTAGTGCTGGTTCTGCTATTTGCTGACTGCATGGTACCTCTCTGAGTGGTCCCTCTGTGAGCCTCAGTTTTGTCTTTAGTGAAATAGGAATAATAGTATCTTCCTCATAAGGCTATTAGGAGGATAAATGAGCTAATAAAAGTGAAGTTGCTAAAGGCAATGCAGGATCCGGGATTGGATCCTGGAACAGAAAAAGAACATGAGAGGAAAAGCTGGTGAAATTCACATAAAGTCTGATGTTTACTTAATAGTAATGTACTAATTAACTGTTTAGCTTAGCAAATGTGCCATGGTCATGTAAGATAGTAATACTAGGTGAAACTGGGTGAAGGGCATACCACCTTTTAAACCTTTCTATATATCTAAAGTTATTCCAAAAAAAATGTTTTTAAAGGAAACTGTTTTGCAAATGATAATGTTACACAAATGTCAGGTGGTTTTATTTCAAATATCTTTCTTTTGCCAGATTGTTAGGTTTATTGAACAAGTATTTATGAACAGATATTTATCAAATGCCATTTTGTTAAGCACTATGGGCAATGTGAAGAAGTACAAGATAAGACCTGATAATTTCTTTTAGGAAAAGAAGATGAAAGCACATCTAAGCTAAGAAACAACACTGCAGGTGTCACAGGGTCTGTGTGGCTGAGACCACAGGTGCTGTGGGCTCCACAAAGGGGCGTGGTCACCACGGGCTGAAGTGGTTGGCAGGGCGTCCGGGGAAGAGGGCCGACATGTGCAAAGAGGTGGAGCTAGAGCACAAGAGACAGAGAATGGACGTAATGACAGCTGAGGCAAACCATCTGCCCTTGTTCTCAAAAAGGGTGCTGTCTTTGGGGAGACAAGGTGTGTACATCAAGTAATTAAGATTAAAAGTTAGAGAACGTTTGCTACATTGAATAGAGCCAAAATGCAAAATACAGCACTTCTTTAAAGCATGATGAAGTTATACTTTCTTGTCTTTGATAATCCAGTTTTTCTATTCGAAGCCCCATTGTGCTTGAGTATGGTGCCCTGCCAGTGGTTTACCACGGTGACCGTGGACCAGTGACTGACAGTCTGAACTTAATTTCTTCTACCTGTGATGGAGTTCTTTCAAGCTCTCATGTTCTAAGAATGTGTGTGCACACATACGCTCACACACACACCTTATTTGGGAGCAAAAGAGTATAAGCATGGACATAGAAAGCATGTCAATGCTAAGACATCTGGCTTTTGTACTTCTCTCTCTTTCCAAATTTGAACTCAGGCTGTAGCACAAAACTCCTAAACAGGTAAGCTTCTCTGCTAAATCAAAGGCTCCTAGATAAGCCTGCAGTCAGATACAGTCCTGGAGGGGGAACCCTTCTAACTGGATTTGCAACTACATGATCAATCAGATCCAAATAGTGTTGATGGGTGTGCCATGGGCTCTGCTTTTGTTCTTTTCCTGGTCAACAAATTCATAATAATTATTTTTATTAATAGTAAATGTACATTATTAAAACTTTAAAAGTATAAAAGCTTAAACAGTATAAAGAATGTTTTCTTCTTATCCCACCAGCCTTCATTCAGTTTCCTCTCCAAAGGTAGCCGGTGTTGCATTTCTAGTGATTCTTCAAAAGATGTTCTTTGAATGTACAAGTGTATGCATATACAGTCAGCCCTCAGCATCTGCTGGTTCTGCATTTGCAGATTCAACCAACCATGGATTGGAAATATTCGAAAAAGAAAAAAAAGAATAAAAAATAACAGCACAATAATCAAAAAACCCAATAAAAAATACGGTATAACAACCATTTGTATAGCATTTACATTGTATTAGATAGTATAAGTGATCTAGAGATGATTTCAAGTATATGGGATGATGTGTGTAGGGTATATGCAAATACTGTACCATTTTATATAAGGGACTTGAGTATCCAGGGATTTTGGTGTACATGGAGGGTCCTGGAACCACTGAGAGACTGTATATTCTTTGAAAAAACACATGTGCTTACACACACACAAATAATAGCACAATATGTACACCTTTCTGCTCTTTCCCACTTAAAAATTATCTCAGAGTTTTTCTACAGAACTTGAAGTCCACCTGAAGAGCTTTGTTCTCCCTCCTTCCCTCCATTAACCCCAGCCAAAGATGGGGACAATTTTAGTATCAATAAGAACAATACTGAAATATTTTAAATATGTTTCAATCTAATACCTCATAATGATTTTTTAAACAATATAAAACTTCATTGTTCATTTTTAGAAGATGCAAGGAAATCAACTTATTATTCTGGAAACTGGTAGATAAAGGGAGAGAATAAAGCATTTCTCTTACCTTTTCTTCACAAACTGAACCTCAAGATTCACCTAATAAATAGTTAAGGGGAAGTTTATAGAATTATTCTAAGGATTTGGATCCCCTTACCAGACAGTTACCAGAAAGAAAAAAAAAAAGGAAAAGTATTCTAGCTAATAAATGAAGAAGAGATGATAGAAATCACTCTTTTGTAACTTCCAGTGAATTATTTAATTATTTAAATCTATTTCTGAACTTTCTTATCCATTTAATTGACATCTGCCTATTTATGCATCAATACCACATTTTTAACTGTTTTAGCTTTATAAGATGTTTTAATACTTTAGAGAACAAATTCCCCCATATATACATGCAACACTCTTCTTTAGAATTTTCTTGGCTATTCTTGTCTATTTTGTTTTTCTTATACATTTTAGAGTGAATTTATCTAAGTCTGAAAGAAGTTGTGATGATTTTTTAAAAATTGGAATTGAGTAAAATTTATAGATTTGCATAAAGAGAATTGCCATCTGTTGTGTTTTATTAACTCAGCTGAGATCTAATAGGAATATAAATATAAAGTCTTGGATTTATGTTGGGGAAACATTAATTGCACAAGATTTAGTCATTTATTAAACAACTAATTTATGTACCAGACAGCATTTCATATACTGGGGAGAAAGCAAGTGAATAAATTGTAGGCAGTCCCTAGACTCAGGCTGTTATCCATTTGTTAAGATCAAGCTTGGCAGCTCATCCTGTGAAGAAATTTTAGTTTCAGCTGACCACCAGTCTCATGTTAGCCCGTGGGATCACGTGATTGCTCAATTAATATGATCTTGGGTGCATTGGAGTATGTACACAGAGAAGGAAGGAGAGTGTAATGAATGAGTGGTTTGGGCTCTGGAGGCAGACAGCACGGTGTGAGTTAGGTGCTATATGACTGTGGCAGGTTATTTAGCCTACTTGAGCCTTAGTCTCCTCAATTGCAAAATGGGGGATATCAGTCATACCTAACTTGTGGGATTGCTTGTCAGGCTTAGTGAGATAATCCAAAGTGCTTTGCACCTTTCCTGGCGCATACTGGTGTTCCATATATATTACCTAGTATCGCTTAAATTGGTAATCTGACTCTGCTGGTCTGATGGTATCTGATTATTATGTTCAGTTCCTGATATCATTGTTTAGGAGAAGATATCCAGAAGAGTGAAGCCAGATGCTAAGGAAAGCCCAGAAACATTGAGGAAATAGTAGGCCTTTTTACTGGAAAAGAGAAGACTAATGAGAAACAGATTCTTATTTTGAATTACTTTGGGGATGGGGGTGGAGGACTCAGTCCAGCTAGTGGCATTCAGCTTAACATAAGAATAAACTTTCTGGCAAGTACATCTGTTCAACAATGGAATGGTTCTGTAGTGAGCTCCCTGTCAGAGGGAATGTTGGAGAAGAATCTGGATAGCCATTTGTTGGAAAACTGCAAAAAGAATTTCTGAATTAGGAAGTTGAGGTTAAAAGATGACTAAGGAATTTTTCCGTGAAATTCTAATATAAACGTACATATATGCAGTCACATATGTAGAAAATTGTCTGTGTATGGCTTATCCATTTTCAAAGAATTACAGTTCTTTGAAATCTTGTTTGATCCTTTTTTGAGTTAAGAGGATATTGCAATGCATTGTGGTCCTAGTGAACATAAGAGATCATCAAAGAAGTGAAGAAACGGTGAGATAAGGAGACGTGAGGACTAGCTTATTTCACTTGTTTCATTGTCTCGTTATGTAGGAGACAAGTCCCTTAGCTTCTGAGCCCCTCCTTGTTTGTTTAGAGTGTTAATCCTTGCTTCTTACTTTAAGTATGAGTCTTTAAAAGAACGAGCACATTATTGGAAGTTTTCTGCCTCTTAACTGTGTATGGAGCTTTTTGAAGGAAGGTGCTATTCGTGTCTAGCAGACAGATGGCAAGTTTACAGAAAAGGATGTGACCCTATAAATTGGCCTTGGTCTTGCTCCATTTAGCATCGACACACTTCCCTATTGTCCTCATTTTTCTTTCTACTCTTTTATCGCAATAAGTGTGAGCATAGTATGTTAGAAAAACCTGATAAAGTTACATAAAAGAGGCAGTATTTAATATATTTATGTCAGATTTATCCACCTATTTCTTTCAGACAACTGACATTACTGACTTGCTGTAATTTCCAATTCTGTTTTGTAAAACGTTTTGCTGTTGCTGGATACCTGAAGGGTAACTGTAGATACTTTGTTAGCACCTTAAGTGAAAAACCTAGTAAGTGTAAACAAAATTCTTATTCTTAGTTGATCTTTAAAGTATGATTTGTGCATTTTCAGTGAATGATGAGCCCACTGCAGCCACCGATCCTGAAGAACCTTCTGTCGTTGGTGTGACGTCCCCATCTGCTGCAGCCTTGAGTGTGACCCCAAACCCCAACACGACGTCTCTGCCCACTCCAGCCACACCGGCTGAAGGAGAGGAACCCAGCACTTCGGGCACACAGCAGCTCCCAGTGGCTGCCCAGGCCCCCGATGCTCTGCCTGCTGGGTGAGTAGCCTTCTGTCCTTCAGCAGTGCTTTCCCCCCAAACTGAGGCTCCCTCACCAGGGCAGAAACAACATGGTTATTTACTGACTACCTAGTGGCTAGAGGTCTCCGGAGAGGCTGCTGTGCATAGAAGCAAGGGAGTGGCGTGGAAGAACTGCTTGTTCTGTATATATCTTAAAGAGAGTCTAAATGATTTGGAGTAGAATTAGTGCTACCTTATGCTATGACTTGAAATGAGCAGCTTGATTCAAAGACTGCAGCTTTTATGGCACAAAGAGCTCATTTTGCCTTCATGAATCATTGAAGGGTGTTTGCCTAGACTCTGCCTAGAAAACACCTTTTCTTTTTGGAATTTTATCTTATCAGACTGTGGAAGACATGGGCTTTAGGCTCTGAATATTATTGTATGTTATTTTCCCAGCCGGGGTTAATGTTAACCTGGGCTACTAGTCTTTGCCATCCTTTAGTTCAGAATTAACTCTGATGGTAAAGACCTCAAATGGTAGGAAGGTGGCCCCAGTAAGCCAAAGGGAAGTTCAAGTTTGGCTGTATAGTGAATGGGGATGAAGAGCGTGGACCTGGGAATCAAACAGATCTGGATTTGAATCCCCCCCTGCACCTGTTCTCCCCTATGTGACCTTGGCCAAGTGACTTACTGAATTGGCGAGGTGCAGATAATAATCATACACATCTTCCCAGGAAATTAAGGGACTCAAATAAGATGGTGTATGCGAAGCACCCACCGAGTGGTGGGCGTTACACCTGGTGAATGGTGTTTTTGAAGTGATTGTGAAAGAGCCATAGAGGAAGAGAATGTTTCCGAACTGGGAAACGAAGTCTTATCTCAACGACTACTGATCGTAGTCAGGGTCAGTCCCGTTGTCCGTCCTGGTTTCCAGTTTGGTACAGAGGGACCCAATGTCCATACTGCTGCAGTCACCAGTGATCTGGCTGGTGTTGGCTTGGTAGTGGTGTGTGTCCTCTGAGCCCTTATAATTAGTAAAGGAAAAAGGAACGATGTAGGTTCTCTTGCTTGATCTGTAAGGCGCTGTATTGTTCTTAAGCCACTTTTGAAAGCCCAATTTTTAAAACAAAAATTCTAAAGATGAAGGCCTATGTGCTTTTACCATATACACATTACATCCCTACTACTAGGCCCACTACCTAACACATAGCTCTTAATAAAGTGTGTTGAACAAATGAAAAGTATTGCAAGTAATTCTTCATACCTCAAACCTGCAGAGAATTGAGGGTATTGAAAGGCCGCTCTGAAAAGCATTTTTGTGAAATTTTTGAGTTTGTGCAAAGATTACAAACCAATTACTTGTGTCCAACTACTCTCTGCAGGGCTTTCTTTTCTCTTTTGCACGTGGAAAGGAATACTCGAAAGACCTTTGGTTTATAATTTCAAATCTGTATGTTACAATTTTTGGGGAACAGAGCCGAATCCTTTTGTCAGAAAGGAGAGAAAATGGCCACCCGTGTCCCCTGTGAGCTGTTTGTTTTCTTTCCGTTGAGCAAATGCCTGGAAGGCCGGCTTCACTCATGTGTCAGTCACAGGCAATTAGGGCTAATGGCTCGACATGTCTTTATGTAGGGCGTGTGTGAGGGTTACTGTTCTCAGGGATTGGGCACTTCCTGTTTCCAGGCAGCTGGAAAACTCCAGGCTCTGAAAACACTCTTTATACTAAGTCTGGCGATCGAGCAGCCCAGGGAGGCCAATTCTCCTCCCTCATCCTGCCAGAGGCTGAAACACTTTTCCTGAGGTAGTCTGAACAGCACCTTTTCCTTGGACATTTAGAATGTGACAAGTCCCATGTGTGGATATGGGGAGGCTACTCCCCACTTTAATGTGTCTGATGGCCCAGAGAAAGGTATTAAAGATTCAGTTTCCCAGCCCAGATGGGCTTCCAGGTACCTGTCTCTGAGATGACTTTCCACTAGCACTGCAAAGTGTGCAGTAGTGAGGACAGCAGGCTTTCACTGGCTGTTCCCTGTTGGCAAGCCAGAAGTGGCATGGTTTCTGCAGCAACCCTTCCACTTCATAGACCTGTCATCCTTACTCACCCCTGCTACTTTACAAGTTTAGGAAACCCGGACAAAATGAATTATTAATTTATTCCTGGTATTTTGGTTTCAGGAGTCGGGACCAACAAGAGAATGAAATCTATCATTGTAATTCAAATACCAGTAGTACATACATTGTGGTAGAGGGATTTAAGTGCCATCACATAGAAAATGCACCTTCTGAATTTGTAGAATACCTTTGTCTTTAATGAGGATATATAAATGTAGCTTCTAAATTGAACATCTAGTAATGCCCAGGTTATATACTAAAGATGTTACATGATTCATTCTTTCATTAAACAAAATATTGATTACTATTTAAGAGATGTCTTGTTTACAAATGCTTTGCTAAACAAAAATTGGTCTTTGCACTTAGACTGTTTTATAAAGCCTGCTCTGGTCACTCTGAGCTGTCCCCCTGGGTCAATTTGTTCATTCCCTTGGCTTCCATTAGGAGCCGTTGCCAACTCCCATATCTGTATCTTGAGCCTATTCCTCTCCTGACCCACTGCCTGGACAGTACCACCTGAGTATCTTAACCCAAACTGTCTGAAACGGAACTCATCATCCCACCCACCCCATCCTGGCTAGAAGCTGATCTCCCTCCTGGTAATGGTGCCACCATCTGCCTGGGTGACCATCAAGCCATACATGTTTCACTTCTCCCTGACATCCATCCAGTCATCAAGCCCTGCCTCTGCCCTCCAGATTGGGCTCCTCCTTCTTAGCTTACACTTCTTAAAGAGTAATTTAAGTAATGATTCATTGAGTGGCTGTCTCCCCTATGATACTGTAAGTGCCAATGGGTAAGGATCATGTCTTTCTTAGTTGCCACTGTTTGCCCAACACCTAGCACAGTGCCTGGCATATAGTGGGACTGTAGGAAATAGTTAAATGTGAAGATGATTCTGTCTCTTAAATAACTCTCAAATCTGTCCACTTTGCTACATGCTTTTGCCGTATTCCAGACCAAATTGCTATTATCTGTCACTCAAAAACAACTGTTCTTGGCCCTTCCCCAATCTCTTTTAACCTTTTGAAATAAAACTCTGGCCATTTGCCACTTAGAATGCTGCAGTGGCTTCTCATTGTCTTTAGGAATAAATTCCCAAATCCTAAATAAGGCTAAAAAACCCTGCAGGAGATGACCCTACCTCTCCCTCCAACCTTCCTCAGAGGCCACTCTCGCTTGGCTCTCTAAGCTGTAGCCATAATAACTGACTTTAGTTTGGCAAATGCACCACCCTCTCTCTGCACTTAGGATCCTCCCCCATGCTGATCACTCTTTCTGAAACCTTCCTGGCCATTTTGTGCACTGATTCCTATACATCTTCAAGTTTCAGCTTAATTGGCAGTCCCTTTGGGAATCCTTCCCTACTCCCTGCTAGACAAGGTTGGACCAGAGCATGCACTCCTACTGTAGCTGCTTCCACTTGTGATTGCAGGTTTCGTGTCTCTCTGCCCTGCTGGGCTATGAATGCCAAGATGGCAGGGAGCCTGCCACAGAGTCGGGCCCCTAAGATGTATTTGTAATAAACACATGAATGCATGTTAATGCCATCTTTTGGGCCGGACTGTGGCTCACTCGGGAGAGTGTGGTGCTGATAACACCAAGGCCTCGGGTTCGGATCCCATATAGGGATGGCCGGTTCGCTCACTGGCTGAGCGTGATGCTGACAACACCAAGTCAAGGGTTAAGATCCCCTTACCGGTCATCTTTTAAAAAAAAAAAAATTTTTTTTCTTTACTCCTTATCCTCCTAATTCCCACATCATTTATTTGCTGTTCTTTGCTGTGAAGTATACTATAAAGCAAATATATTCCACAGGGCCTAGTTTCTTGTAGTTTCAGGTTTAGCCTAACTTCTTAAAAGTACATATAAAATGTTGACCTTGCAAGACAGGAAATTTTCCCCAGGCTATATAGTCTCTGTTGTAAGATAAAGAATTATAGCATGGCAAGGTTTTTTTTCTTTCCTCCACCTGGATGAATGTTTTCTGTTTCTTTGATGCCTCAAAGAAAGAGCAACTATGACAAGAATATTGCATTTTTCTTCTAAGGGCAAGAAAGCTGAGCCCAACTCTGTCACTCACGCTGGGTTGACTGGCTTTGGGTCTAAGTTTGCATCTCTCACAGGTTGGAACACTCTTCCCTATTCCCGAGGAATCCCCAGGCACTGGCAGGTATTATGGAGTGTGGGTCCTCTGTGCTGAGGCATTTCTGAACCAACCTAGGTTGCTTTGTGAGGCTCCTGCCTACTCTGTCTCTTTCCAACTTTGTGTTCTCAACTCCTGTCCCCTTCACTGAGCAATAGGACAAGGTTCACTTGAGCGTCCCAGGCATCAGTTTTTCAGGTTGCTGCATTGTCTTTCTCAGATTTGCAGCAGTTGAGGTTCTGGTCATAAAGAGGTCACACACACATCTGTGTGCTTTAAGGACTGAAGGCTACTGAAACCTGGGCTGCAAAGTCCACATTTAACATTCCTCATCCCTTTTCTCTCTCTGTCCCTAAACCCTCCCGCTTTCTGTAGAGTTTAATTTAGTGAGCAGGAAAGAAGCCCATTGGAACAGTGTGGAGTTTTCAGGTTGCAAATGTCTATTAAAGAAGGGGTGTCAGGAAGGTTCGGGAGGCCTGTGAGATAGTGGTCCAGCGGCGGGCAACAGAAGTGAGGCCGCTTTGGTCAGCTGGCCCTGTGTCTGGTTTTTATCAGCACTGAGCCCCCTGGGGGACCGAATGCTCATGAGCAGACTGTGTGTCCATGGCTCAGATGAAGTGCAAGTGCGCCTCGATCTGCAGCTCTCTCAGCCTCGCACACACAGAGGCACATTATTGTGCCCTGGCAGCTGGGGCACTGCTGTGGTTTCTTACATAAGGGAGGGCGTTGTGTTTGGACTGCCAACTTACCTCAGCTCTGCCGTTTCACACCATCCCTTTTCTCCCGCAGTCATTGGCTGCCCTGTCTGTTTCTTGCCTCAGAAGAGAATTAATTGAGGAGGGGTATTTTCTAGATCTTTCAGATTTGCCATTTCCCCTACCCCCAGGCCCGATTATGGAGATCCAGAGGTGCTTTCTCAAGGTGGTCCATGAGACACTATCCAGGATGACAACCTTGTAAGAGTTCTCTGGTGTTTTGTTTGTAGAGACACTCTAAGAGATGTTGGAATTTGGAACTTCTCTGCTAAGTTATAAACCAGCCGCTGTCATTGAATTTCATTCCAAACTCAATTTCAGCACTAGCCAAAGAGCCTTACCCAAGGAGTTTTAAAACAGTGCCTCTCAAACTCTTTGTGAAGAACCAGTCCTTTTGTTGTTGTTGTTTTAACCAATGGTTATTTTTTAATATTCAGTCTGTTGTGCATCCTTTTGTTCTCTTCAGTGAGACAGATGTATTGATCACATATTTCGATGTTGTGGCAATGTCAAATTGGTACAAAAGTTTCTTTAAAAACATTTTTTTTTCCATCATGTTCTGTGTATGGTACAAAAGTTTCTAAGTGCTTGGAGACTTCAGTACTTGTCTGGTCACAGAACAGCAACAGTTTGGGCCATGGACCATCCTTTTAGTAGCACCAGATTGGAGGATTATGCTGGAAGAATCTATGCCTTTCCCCTCCGTTGGTTTCTTTGCCGAATATGGTTTAGTTCTGAACTCTGCAAGGATTACATGCTTAGGTAATATCAAAGAGCCCATGCTTCTGGCCTTGTCCTCCTCATCTCAGAACGTAAGCCTTTATTTACAGAGATTCTACTGTTGTCAGAGGTAGGCCATGAGAAGTTTTGCCCTATCTATATGTAGGTGTTCATGCATAATTATTACTTTTCATTTCTAACACGCTTTCTTGAGAGCTCCTCAAGAGCAGGGAATATTATGTCTATTGTAGTATCCCCAGCAGCTAGTACCGTACTTGGCTTTTGGGGAAATGGAATGACAAGTGTTTGTTGAATGAGTGGAACATGATTTCACATTCTCAGGAGCCCTTGAAATTTAAAAACAGTTTCTTTTTTGATCTTATTATAAAAGCCCATTGGTGGAAAATTAGAAGAAAATAGGAAGGGACGAGCCCGTGGCGCACTTGGGAGAGTGTGGCGCTGGGAGCGCAGCAGCGCTCCTGCCGCGGGTTCGGATCCTATATAGGGATGACCGGTGTGCTCACAGCGCTCACTGGCTGAGCGCGGTGCAGCTGGTCTCAAAAAGGACAAAAAAAAAAAAAAAAAAAAAAAAAAAAAAAAAAAAAAAAAA